>NW_026606555.1:0-165000 GCF_029890125.1 Rhinichthys klamathensis goyatoka
CACACTCACACCAACACTGATTAGACTCCGCCCACACACTCACACCAACACTGATTAGACTCCGCCCACACACTCACACCAACACTGGTTAGACTCCGCCCACACACTCACACCAACACTGATTAGACTCCGCCCACACACTCACACCAACACTGGTTAGACTCCGCCCACACACTCACACCAACACTGATTAGACTCCGCCCACACACTCACACCAACACTGGTTAGACTCCGCCCACACACTCACACCAACACTGATTAGACTCCGCCCACACACTCACACCAACACTGATTAGACTCCGCCCACACACTCACACCAACACTGGTTAGACTCCGCCCACACACTCACACCAACACTGATTAGACTCCGCCCACACACTCACACCAACACTGGTTAGACTCCGCCCACACACTCACACCAACACTGATTAGACTCCGCCCACACACTCACACCAACACTACTTCATGCTTTAAGCTAGAGACCTGCGCGGGAGTGCAGGTCATGACTTCACCTCAATACTCTTCATTCAGCAAGAGTCTGCCAGTTATCATCTTTGTAGGGGTGTAACAGTAGACGTACTCATACCCAAAGTTTTCATTACGAGTCTTTCGGTTCGGCATGCATGTGTACCAAACTAATGTTCAACTCTACATGCCTGCAGTTCTGTGTGTGCTGAACGTAATCTGAAACACTGAGTTTCCCATTGCATTTGAGAGGAGTATTTCGCATAAATCTTATGGCTGTATCATCTGTAATGATGGCAAAAAAAAGCCACACGTGTCTCTGTTAAAACTTCAGTCTACACTGAATAAGCGCCGGCGAGCACATGCACGTCAAACAGACGGGGTGCAATAGTTCTTACTAAAATAAAATAAACTAAACTATTCTTACTTACTAAAATATACATTTTGCTAAATATTTTTCATCCAAAAGTAGAAGCACTTCAAATCTCTTCCCTTATTTACAACAGATAAACAGCAACACAAAGAGTGTTTTCCACCTGTACTGACAGAGTTTTTATTTTAAAGACAGACATAGTTTCTTCAAAAAAGAAAAAAAAATTGTTTTGTTGGTAACACTTTACAATAAGATTTCGTTAGTTAACGTTAATTAATGCTTAACAATGAGCAATACATCATACAAACAATGCAAAATATAACTTCACTGTTAGTTCACGTTCATTCAGGTTCATTAAATATGAACAGATACAACTTTTGATTTTAATAATGTATTAGTAAATGTTGGAATTAACATTAATAAATGTGTTAGAAGTATTTGACATATTAAATGTTAAATGTGGTAAACTCATGTTAACAAAGGAACCTTGTTTTGTTTTGAAGTGTTACCATTTAGTTTTCTCCCTGTGTTGTACTGAAAACACATCCAACCGTTCTAAACTGCGAAACTTACCATCCTTTTTAGTGTACTATTACACTCACACTATGTCTTTAAAATGTTTAATTCAGTTTTTTGTGAAAAAGTCCAATCAAACAACGAGTTAAGAAATATAAGTCACCGATGATATTACTTGCACCTTTCACTGGAAATGTAGAGTCAAGCACATTGCATTATGGGATACAGCATGCTCTGTGTATACAGCTGTGGTAGGTGGTGTCGTCTCACTGTGTGTGTGTGTGTGTGTGTGTGTGCAGTGTGGAGAGCACGGCTCTGAGGCTCATCACGGCTCTGGGCAGTTCAGAGGTTCAGCCTCAGTTCACACGCTTCCTCAACGACCCTAAAACTGTGCTGTCGGCGGAGTCCGAGGAGCTGAACCGAGCGCTCATCCTCACGCTGGCTCGAGCTACACACGTCACAGGTACTCACACCAGCAACACACTCCACTCATGATGATACACACGTCACAGGTACTCACACCAGCAACACACTCCACTCATGATGATACACACGTCACGGGTAATCACACCAGCAACACACTCCACTCATGATGATACACACGTCACAGGTACTCACACCAGCAACACACTCCACTCATGATGATACACACGTCACAGGTACTCACACCAGCAACACACTTTACTCATGATGATACACACGTCACAGGTACTCACACCAGCAACACACTCCACTCATGATGATACACACGTCACAGGTACTCACACCAGCAACACACTCCACTCATGATGATACACACGTCACAGGTACTCACACCAGCAACACACTCCACTCATGATGATACACACGTCACAGGTACTCACACCAGCAACACACTCCACTCATGATGATACACACGTCACAGGTACTCACACCAGCTACACACTCCACTCATGATGATACACACGTCACAGGTAATCACACCAGCAACACACTCCACTCATGATGATACACACGTCACAGGTACTCACACCAGCAACACACTCCACTCATGATGATACACACGTCACAGGTACTCACACCAGCAACACACTCCACTCATGATGATACACACGTCACAGGTACTCACACCAGCAACACACTCCTCTCATGATGATACACACGTCACGGGTACTCACACCAGCAACACACTCCTCTCATGATGATACACACGTCACGGGTACTCACACCAGCAACACACTCCTCTCATGATGATACACACGTCACGGGTACTCACACCAGCAACACACTCCACTCATGAGGATACACACGTCACAGGTACTCACACCAGCAACACACTCCACTCATGATGATACACACGTCACAGGTACTCAAACCAGCAACACACTCCACTCATGATGATACACACGTCACAGGTACTCACACCAGCAACACACTCCACTCATGATGATACACACGTCACAGGTACTCACACCAGCAACACACTCCACTCATGATGATACACACGTCACAGGTACTCACACCAGCTACACACTCCACTCATGATGATACACACGTCACAGGTACTCACACCACCAACACACTCCACTCATGAGGATACACACGTCACAGGTAATCACACCAGCAACGCACTCCACTTATGATACACACGTCACAGGTACTCACACCAGCAACACACTCCACTCATGATGATACACACGTCACGGGTAATCACACCAGCAACACACTCCACTCATGATGATACACACGTCACAGGTACTCACACCAGCAACACACTCCACTCATGATGATACACACGTCACGGGTAATCACACCAGCAACACACTCCACTCATGATGATACACACGTCACAGGTACTCACACCAGCAACACACTCCACTCATGATGATACACACGTCACAGGTACTCACACCAGCAACACACTTTACTCATGATGATACACACGTCACAGGTACTCACACCAGCAACACACTCCACTCATGATGATACACACGTCACAGGTACTCACACCAGCAACACACTCCACTCATGATGATACACACGTCACAGGTACTCACACCAGCAACACACTCCACTCATGATGATACACACGTCACAGGTACTCACACCAGCAACACACTCCACTCATGATGATACACACGTCACAGGTACTCACACCAGCTACACACTCCACTCATGATGATACACACGTCACAGGTAATCACACCAGCAACACACTCCACTCATGATGATACACACGTCACAGGTACTCACACCAGCAACACACTCCACTCATGATGATACACACGTCACAGGTACTCACACCAGCAACACACTCCACTCATGATGATACACACGTCACAGGTACTCACACCAGCAACACACTCCTCTCATGATGATACACACGTCACGGGTACTCACACCAGCAACACACTCCTCTCATGATGATACACACGTCACGGGTACTCACACCAGCAACACACTCCTCTCATGATGATACACACGTCACGGGTACTCACACCAGCAACACACTCCACTCATGAGGATACACACGTCACAGGTACTCACACCAGCAACACACTCCACTCATGATGATACACACGTCACAGGTACTCAAACCAGCAACACACTCCACTCATGATGATACACACGTCACAGGTACTCACACCAGCAACACACTCCACTCATGATGATACACACGTCACAGGTACTCACACCAGCAACACACTCCACTCATGATGATACACACGTCACAGGTACTCACACCAGCTACACACTCCACTCATGATGATACACACGTCACAGGTACTCACACCACCAACACACTCCACTCATGAGGATACACACGTCACAGGTAATCACACCAGCAACGCACTCCACTTATGATACACACGTCACAGGTACTCACACCAGCAACACACTCCACTCATGAGGATACACACGTCACAGGTACTCACACCAGCAACACACTCCACTCATGATGATACACACGTCACAGGTACTCACACCAGCAACACACTCCACTCATGATGATACACACGTCACAGGTACTCACACCAGCAACACACTCCACTCATGATGATACACACGTCACAGGTACTCACACCAGCAACACACTCCACTCATGATGATACACACGTCACAGGTACTCACACCAGCAACACACTCCACTTATGATGATACACACGTCACAGGTACTCACACCAGCAACACACTCCACTCATGATGATACACACGTCACAGGTACTCACACCAGCTACACACTCCACTCATGATGATACACACGTCACAGGTAATCACACCAGCAACACACTCCACTCATGATGATACACACGTCACAGGTACTCACACCAGCAACACACTCCACTCATGAGGATACACACGTCACAGGTACTCACACCAGCAACACACTCCACTCATGATGATACACACGTCACAGGTACTCAAACCAGCAACACACTCCACTCATGATGATACACACGTCACAGGTACTCACACCAGCAACACACTCCACTCATGATGATACACACGTCACAGGTACTCACACCAGCAACACACTCCACTCATGATGATACACACGTCACAGGTACTCACACCAGCAACACACTCCACTCATGATGATACACACGTCACAGGTACTCACACCAGCAACACACTCCTCTCATGATGATACACACGTCACGGGTACTCACACCAGCAACACACTCCACTCATGATGATACACACGTCACGGGTACTCACACCAGCAACACACTCCTCTCATGATGATACACACGTCACGGGTACTCACACCAGCAACACACTCCACTCATGATGATACACACGTCACGGGTACTCACACCAGCAACACACTCCACTCATGATGATACACACGTCACAGGTACTCACACCAGCAACACACTCCACTCATGATGATACACACGTCACAGGTACTCACACCAGCAACACACTCCACTCATGAGGATACACACGTCACAGGTACTCACACCAGCAACACACTCCACTCATGATGATACACACGTCACAGGTACTCACACCAGCAACACACTCAGCTCATGATGATACACACGTCACAGGTACTCACACCAGCAACACACTCCACTCATGAGGATACACACGTCACAGGTACTCACACCAGCAACACACTCCACTCATGATGATACACACGTCACAGGTACTCACACCAGCAACACACTCCACTCATGATGATACACACGTCACAGGTACTCACACCAGCAACACACTCCACTCATGATGATACACACGTCACAGGTACTCACACCAGCAACACACTCCACTCATGATGATACACACGTCACAGGTACTCACACCAGCAACACACTCCTCTCATGATGATACACACGTCACGGGTACTCACACCAGCAACACACTCCACTCATGATGATACACACGTCACGGGTACTCACACCAGCAACACACTCCACTCATGAGGATACACACGTCACAGGTACTCACACCAGCAACACACTCCACTCATGATGATACACACGTCACAGGTACTCACACCAGCAACACACTCCACTCATGATGATACACACGTCACAGGTACTCACAACAGCAACACACTCCACTCATGATGATACACACGTCACAGGTACTCACAACAGCAACACACTCCACTCATGATGATACACACGTCACAGGTACTCACACCAGCAACACACTCCACTCATGATGATACACACGTCACAGGTACTCACACCAGCTACACACTCCACTCATGATGATACACACGTCACAGGTAATCACACCAGCAACACACTCCACTCATGATGATACACACGTCACAGGTACTCACACCAGCAACACACTTTACTCATGAGGATACACACGTCACAGGTACTCACACCAGCAACACACTCCACTCATGATGATACACACGTCACAGGTACTCAAACCAGCAACACACTCCACTCATGATGATACACACGTCACAGGTACTCACACCAGCAACACACTCCACTCATGATGATACACACGTCACAGGTACTCACACCAGCAACACACTCCACTCATGATGATACACACGTCACAGGTACTCACACCAGCAACACACTCCACTCATGATGATACACACGTCACGGGTACTCACACCAGCAACACACTCCACTCATGAGGATACACACGTCACAGGTACTCACACCAGCAACACACTCCACTCATGAGGATAATCACGTCACAGGTACTCACAACAGCAACACACTCCACTCATGATGATACACACGTCACAGGTACTCACACCAGCAACACACTCCACTCATGATGATACACACGTCACAGGTACTCACACCAGCAACACACTCCACTCATGATGATACACACGTCACAGGTACTCACACCAGCTACACACTCCACTCATGATGATACACACGTCACAGGTAATCACACCAGCAACACACTCCACTCATGATGATACACACGTCACAGGTACTCACACCAGCAACACACTCCACTCATGAGGATACACACGTCACAGGTTCTCACACCAGCAACACACTCCACTCATGATGATACACACGTCACAGGTACTCAAACCAGCAACACACTCCACTCATGATGATACACACGTCACAGGTACTCACACCAGCAACACACTCCACTCATGATGATACACACGTCACAGGTACTCACACCAGCAACACACTCCACTCATGATGATACACACGTCACAGGTACTCACACCAGCAACACACTCCACTCATGATGATACACACGTCACAGGTACTCACACCAGCAACACACTCCTCTCATGATGATACACACGTTACGGGTACTCACACCAGCAACACACTCCACTCATGATGATACACACGTCACGGGTACTCACACCAGCAACACACTCCACTCATGATGATACACACGTCACAGGTACTCACACCAGCAACACACTCCTCTCATGATGATACACACGTCACAGGTACTCACACCAGCAACACACTCCTCTCATGATGATACACACGTCACAGGTACTCACACCAGCAACACACTCCACTCATGATGATACACACGTCACGGGTACTCACACCAGCAACACACTCCACTCATGATGATACACACGTCACAGGTACTCACACCAGCAACACACTCCACTCATGATGATACACACGTCACGGGTACTCACACCAGCAACACACTCCACTCATGATGATACACACGTCACAGGTACTCACACCAGCAACACACTCCTCTCATGATGATACACACGTCACAGGTACTCACACCAGCAACACACTCCTCTCATGATGATACACACGTCACAGGTACTCACACCAGCAACACACTCCACTCATGATGATACACACGTCACGGGTACTCACACCAGCAACACACTCCACTCATGATGATACACACGTCACAGGTACTCACACCAGCAACACACTCCACTCATGATGATACACACGTCACAGGTACTCACACCAGCAACACACTCCACTCATGAGGATACACACGTCACAGGTACTCACACCAGCAACACACTCCACTCATGATGATACACACGTCACAGGTACTCACACCAGCAACACACTCAGCTCATGATGATACACACGTCACAGGTACTCACACCAGCAACACACTCCACTCATGATGATACACACGTCACAGGTACTCACACCAGCAACACACTCCACTCATGATGATACACACGTCACAGGTACTCACACCAGCAACACACTCCACTCATGATGATACACACGTCACAGGTACTCACACCAGCAACACACTCCACTCATGATGATACACACGTCACAGGTACTCACACCAGCAACACACTCCACTCATGATGATACACACGTCACAGGTACTCACACCAGCAACACACTCCTCTCATGATGATACACACGTCACGGGTACTCACACCAGCAACACACTCCACTCATGATGATACACACGTCACGGGTACTCACACCAGCAACACACTCCACTCATAATGATACACACGTCACAGGTACTCACACCAGCAACACACTCCTCTCATGATGATACACACGTCACAGGTACTCACACCAGCAACACACTCCTCTCATGATGATACACACGTCACAGGTACTCACACCAGCAACACACTCCACTCATGACGATACACACGTCACGGGTACTCACACCAGCAACACACTCCACTCATGAGGATACACACGTCACGGGTACTCACACCAGCAACACACTCCACTCATGATGATACACACGTCACGGGTACTCACACCAGCAACACACTCCTCTCATGATGATACACACGTCACAGGTACTCACACCAGCAACACACTCCACTCATGATGATACACACGTCACGGGTACTCACACCAGCAACACACTCCTCTCATGATGATACACACGTCACAGGTACTCACACCAGCAACACACTCCACTCATGATGATACACACGTCACAGGTACTCACACCAGCAACACACTCCACTCATGATGATACACACGTCACAGGTACTCACACCAGCAACACACTCCACTCATGATGATACACACGTCACGGTTACTCACACCAGCAACACACTCCACTCATGATGATACACACGTCACAGGTACTCACACCAGCAACACACTCCTCTCATGATGATACACACGTCACAGGTACTCACACCAGCAACACACTCCTCTCATGATGATACACACGTCACAGGTACTCACACCAGCAACACACTCCACTCATGATGATACACACGTCACGGGTACTCACACCAGCAACACACTCCACTCATGATGATACACACGTCACGGGTACTCACACCAGCAACACACTCCACTCACGATGATACACACGTCACGGGTACTCACACCAGCAACACACTCCACTCTTGATGATACACACGTCTCAGGTACTCACACCAGCAACACACTCCACTCATGATGATACACACGTCACAGGTACTCACACCAGCAACACACTCCACTCATGATGATACACACGTCACAGGTACTCACACCAGCAACACACTCCACTCATGATGATACACACGTCACAGGTACTCACACCAGCAACACACTCCACTCATGATGATACACACGTCACAGGTACTCACACCAGCAACACACTCCACTCATGATGATACACACGTCACAGGTACTCACACCAGCAACACACTCCACTCATGAGGATACACACGTCACAGGTACTCACACCAGCAACACACTCCACTCATGAGGATACACACGTCACAGGTACTCACACCAGCAACACACTCCACTCATGATGATACACACGTCACGGGTACTCACACCAGCAACACACTCCACTCATGATGATACACACGTCACAGGTACTCACACCAGCAACACACTCCACTCATGATGATACACACGTCACAGGTACTCACACCAGCAACACACTCCACTCATGATGATACACACGTCACAGGTACTCACACCAGCAACACACTCCACTCATGAGGATACACACGTCACAGGTACTCACACCAGCAACACACTCCACTCATGATGATACACACGTCACAGGTACTCACACCAGCAACACACTCCACTCATGATGATACACACGTCACAGGTACTCACACCAGCAACACACTCCACTCATGATGATACACACGTTACAGGTACTCACACCAGCAACACACTCCACTCATGATGATACACACGTCACAGGTACTCACACCACCAACACACTCCACTCATGATGATACACACGTCACGGGTACTCACACCAGCAACACACTCCACTCATGATGATACACACGTCACAGGTACTCACACCAGCAACACACTCCACTCATGAGGATACACACGTCACAGGTACTCACACCAGCAACACACTCCACTCATGATGATACACACGTCACAGGTACTCACACCAGCAACACACTCCACTCATGATGATACACACGTCACAGGTAATCACACCAGCAACACACTCCACCCATGATGATACACACGTCACAGGTACTCACACCACCAACACACTCCACTCATGATGATACACACGTCACAGGTACTCACACCAGCAACACACTCCACTCATGATGATACACACGTCACAGGTACTCACACCAGCAACACACTCCACTCATGATGATACACACGTCACAGGTACTCACACCAGCAACACACTCCACTCATGATGATACACACGTCACGGGTACTCACACCAGCAACACACTCCACTCATGATGATACACACGTCACAGGTACTCACACCAGCAACACACTCCACTCATGATGATACACACGTCACAGGTACTCACACCAGCAACACACTCCACTCATGATGATACACACGTCACAGGTCCTCACACCAGCAACACACTTCACTCATGATACATTAGCAGTTGATGTGCAGGGGTCATTCTATAATATGGGGTGCATTTCTTGTCCAGTGATGATAATTATATCTAACTTTTTCTAACTATTTTTTTTCAGAAATATCATATTTTATCCAGTAAGAGAATGCATAGTATAATCTGACACCAATTTTTTTATGCACAGTTTTTCAGTTTGCTTGACATTTCTTTTGTGCAGATTTCTTCACTGGCTCGGACTCTATTCAGGGCACCTGGTGTAAAGACATCCTGCAGACCATCATGAACTTCACACCTCATAACTGGGCCTCTCACACACTCAGCTGCTTCCCTGCTCCGCTGCAGGTATTCATACACACACACACACACACACACACACCACACACACACTCTAACTCGCTTCACTTTTGTTTTTTTCCGGCACATTAATAATAATTTTTTTCCCCGGTGTGCTGCGGCAAGTTTTTTGGGATCATTATTCTGGTTTAGTATTCCTCTGTAATGTAGAACAATGTTAGCAATGCTACATATAATACTCAATCTCAAACCATTTTTCAATGCCCCACCATATATATTTAAGTAATTTAATTAATATCATAAACATGCAACTAGTCGACTAATGGCTCAAATGAACCACTACAAGTTGGGAAGAGCCCCTTTACAGTTATAGCTCTTGGAGTGAACGGGCCTTTAATCTGATGAATAATAACTTGAGTTCTCTGTTGTATTCATCCTCCAGGCGTTCTTCAAGCAGAATAATGTTCCTCAGGAGAGCCGCTTTAACCTGAAGAAGAACGTGGAGGAGGAGTACCGCAAGTGGAAGTCCATGACCAACGAGAACGACATCATCACGCACTTCTCCATGCAGGGCTCTCCGCCGCTGTTCCTGTGTCTGCTGTGGAAGATGCTTCTGGAGACCGACCACATCAACCAGATCGGCTTCAGGTGCGAGACACACGCCTCATCTGAAAGAGGATATTATTCACCCTACAATGCCATGTTTGTTAGAGAGCTAGATTGGGGAACAAGCATGAGTGTGGAAAAGGTGTGTATTCCTGAAAGCTGTGATGGTGTCAGCAGTTCGGGTGGAGGTGTGCAGCTCGTTCCACCAGAGAGGAAGAGAGAGGGTGAAGGGTCTGGAAAGTAGGCGTGTTTCCATTACAGATGTGCAAAACTTTTGCGCTTTGTTTTTTCTAAATGTCGATAAAAACGAGTGCGAAATGACATTGTTTCCATTAAAGCTGCAGTCCGTAGCACTTTTTTGGGTTAAAAATTATCCAAAATACATATTTGAGAAAATACATAACCAGTCAGTGTTCAAAACTCTCTGCTTGCCTTAGCTCGATTCAAAGCGGTAAGCTTGTGATAATGTTTTTAATTCCAGTGGTACTGGTGGATTTCCATGGGAGATTTGAGCATATCTTTGAGTCATTGCGTCACATCTGCACACACACACATCTGTACACACACATCTGTACACATGAAGAAGAGTCTCGGCTAGTAGACTATATTGAGTCATTACGTCACATCTGGACACATGAAGAAGAGTCTCGGCTAGTAGACTATATTGAGTCATTACGTCACATCTGGACACATGAAGAAGAGTCTCGGCTAGTAGACTATATTGAGTCATTACGTCACATCTGGACACATAAAGAAGAGTCTCGGCTAGTAGACTATATTGAGTCATTAAGTCACATCTGGACACATAAAGAAGAGTCTCGGCTAGTAGACTATATTGAGTCATTACGTCACATCTGTACACATAAAGAAGAGTCTCGGCTAGTAGACTATATTGAGTCATTACGTCACATCTGTACACATAAAGAAGAGTCTCGGCTAGTAGACTATATTGAGTCATTACGTCACATCTGGACACATAAAGAAGAGTCTCGGCTAGTAGACTATATTGAGTCATTACGTCACATCTGTACACATAAAGAAGAGTCTCGGCTAGTAGACTATATTGAGTCATTACGTCACATCTGGACACATAAAGAAGAGTCTCGGCTAGTAGACTATATTGAGTCATTAAGTCACATCTGGACACATAAAGAAGAGTCTCGGCTAGTAGACTATATTGAGTCATTACGTCACATCTGTACACATAAAGAAGAGTCTCGGCTAGTAGACTATATTGAGTCATTACGTCACATCTGTACACATAAAGAAGAGTCTCGGCTAGTAGACTATATTGAGTCATTACGTCACATCTGTACACATAAAGAAGAGTCTCGGCTAGTAGACTATATTGAGTCATTACGTCACATCTGGACACATAAAGAAGAGTCTCGGCTAGTAGACTATATTGAGTCATTACGTCACATCTGGACACATAAAGAAGAGTCTCGGCTAGTAGACTATATTGAGTCATTACGTCACATCTGTACACATGAAGAAGAGTCTCGGCTAGTAGACTATATTGAGTCATTATGTCACATCTGGACACATAAAGAAGAGTCTCGGCTAGTAGACTATATTGAGTCATTACGTCACATCTGGACACATAAAGAAGAGTCTCGGCTAGTAGACTATATTGAGTCATTACGTCACATCTGTACACATAAAGAAGAGTCTCGGCTAGTAGACTATATTGAGTCATTACGTCACATCTGTACACATGAAGAAGAGTCTCGGCTAGTAGACTATATTGAGTCATTACGTCACATCTGTACACATGAAGAAGAGTCTCGGCTAGTAGACTATATTGAGTCATTACGTCACATCTGGACACATAAAGAAGAGTCTCGGCTAGTAGACTATATTGAGTCATTACGTCACATCTGGACACATAAAGAAGAGTCTCGGCTAGTAGACTATATTGAGTCATTACGTCACATCTGTACACATGAAGAAGAGTCTCGGCTAGTAGACTATATTGAGTCATTACGTCACATCTGTACACATAAAGAAGAGTCTCGGCTAGTAGACTATATTGAGTCATTACGTCACATCTGGACACATAAAGAAGAGTCTCGGCTAGTAGACTATATTGAGTCATTACGTCACATCTGGACACATAAAGAAGAGTCTCGGCTAGTAGACTATATTGAGTCATTACGTCACATCCGTACACATAAAGAAGAGTCTCGGCTAGTAGACTATATTGAGTCATTACGTCACATCTGTACACATAAAGAAGAGTCTCGGCTAGTAGACTATATTGAGTCATTACGTCACATCTGGACACATAAAGAAGAGTCTCGGCTAGTAGACTATATTGAGTCATTACGTCACATCTGGACACATAAAGAAGAGTCTCGGCTAGTAGACTATATTGAGTCATTACGTCACATCTGTACACATAAAGAAGAGTCTCGGCTAGTAGACTATATTGAGTCATTACGTCACATCTGGACACATAAAGAAGAGTCTCGGCTAGTAGACTATATTGAGTCATTACGTCACATCTGGACACATAAAGAAGAGTCTCGGCTAGTAGACTATATTGAGTCATTACGTCACATCTAGACACATAAAGAAGAGTCTCGGCTAGTAGACTATATTGAGTCATTACGTCACATCTGTACACATAAAGAAGAGTCTCAGCTAGTAGACTATATTGAGTCATTACGTCACATCCGTACACATAAAGAAGAGTCTCGGCTAGTAGACTATATTGAGTCATTACGTCACATCTGAACACATAAAGAAGAGTCTCGGCTAGTAGGCTATATTGAGTCATTACGTCACATCTGGACACATAAAGAAGAGTCTCGGCTAGTAGACTATATTGAGTCATTACGTCACATCTGTACACATAAAGAAGAGTCTCGGCTAGTAGACTATATTGAGTCATTACGTCACATCTGTACACATGAAGAAGAGTCTCGGCTAGTAGACTATATTGAGTCATTACGTCACATCTGTACACATGAAGAAGAGTCTCGGCTAGTAGACTATATTGAGTCATTACGTCACATCCGTACACATGAAGAAGAGTCTCGGCTAGTAGACTATATTGAGTCATTACGTCACATCCGTACACATAAAGAAGAGTCTCGGCTAGTAGGCTATATTGAGTCATTACGTCACATCTGTACACATAAAGAAGAGTCTCGGCTAGTAGACTATATTGAGTCATTACGTCACATCTGTACACATAAAGAAGAGTCTCGGCTAGTAGACTATATTGAGTCATTACGTCACATCTGTACACATAAAGAAGAGTCTCGGCTAGTAGACTATATTGAGTCATTACGTCACATCTGTACACATGAAGAAGAGTCTCGGCTAGTAGACTATATTGAGTCATTACGTCACATCTGGACACATAAAGAAGAGTCTCGGCTAGTAGACTATATTGAGTCATTACGTCACATCTGTACACATAAAGAAGAGTCTCAGCTAGTAGACTATATTGAGTCATTACGTCACATCCGTACACATAAAGAAGAGTCTCGGCTAGTAGACTATATTGAGTCATTACGTCACATCTGTACACATAAAGAAGAGTCTCGGCTAGTAGACTATATTGAGTCATTACGTCACATCTGGACACATAAAGAAGAGTCTCGGCTAGTAGACTATATTGAGTCATTACGTCACATCTGTACACATAAAGAAGAGTCTCAGCTAGTAGACTATATTGAGTCATTACGTCACATCCGTACACATGAAGAAGAGTCTCGGCTAGTAGACTATATTGAGTCATTACGTCACATCTGTACACATAAAGAAGAGTCTCGGCTAGTAGACTATATTGAGTCATTACGTCACATCTGTACACATAAAGAAGAGTCTCGGCTAGTAGACTATATTGAGTCATTACGTCACATCTGTACACATAAAGAAGAGTCTCGGCTAGTAGACTATATTGAGTCATTACGTCACATCTGTACACATAAAGAAGAGTCTCGGCTAGTAGACTATATTGAGTCATTACGTCACATCCGTACACATGAAGAAGAGTCTCGGCTAGTAGACTATATTGAGTCATTACGTCACATCCGTACACGTGAAGAAGAGTCTCGGCTAGTAGACTATATTGAGTCATTACGTCACATCTGTACACATGAAGAAGAGTCTCGGCTAGTAGACTATATTGAGTCATTACGTCACATCTGTACACATGAAGAAGAGTCTCAGCTAGTAGACTATATTGAGTCATTACGTCACATCTGTACACATGAAGAAGAGTCTCGGCTAGTAGACTATATTGAGTCATTACGTCACATCTGTACACATGAAGAAGAGTCTCGGCTAGTAGACTATATTGAGTCATTACGTCACATCCGTACACATGAAGAAGAGTCTCGGCTAGTAGGCTATATTGAGTCATTACGTCACGTCTGTACACATAAAGAAGAGTCTCGGCTAGTAGACTATATTGAGTCATTACGTCACATCTGTACACATAAAGAAGAGTCTCGGCTAGTAGACTATATTGAGTCATTACGTCACATCTGGACACATAAAGAAGAGTCTCGGCTAGTAGACTATATTGAGTCATTACGTCACATCCGTACACATAAAGAAGAGTCTCGGCTAGTAGACTATATTGAGTCATTACGTCACATCTGTACACATAAAGAAGAGTCTCGGCTAGTAGACTATATTGAGTCATTACGTCACATCTGTACACATAAAGAAGAGTCTCGGCTAGTAGACTATATTGAGTCATTACGTCACATCTGGACACATAAAGAAGAGTCTCGGCTAGTAGACTATATTGAGTCATTACGTCACATCTGTACACATGAAGAAGAGTCTCGGCTAGTAGACTATATTGAGTCATTACGTCACATCTGTACACATAAAGAAGAGTCTCGGCTAGTAGACTATATTGAGTCATTACGTCACATCTGTCCACATAAAGAAGAGTCTCGGCTAGTAGACTATATTGAGTCATTACGTCACATCTGTACACATAAAGAAGAGTCTCGGCTAGTAGACTATATTGAGTCATTACGTCACATCTGGACACATAAAGAAGAGTCTCGGCTAGTAGACTATATTGAGTCATTACGTCACATCTGTACACATAAAGAAGAGTCTCGGCTAGTAGACTATATTGAGTCATTACGTCACATCTGTACACATAAAGAAGAGTCTCGGCTAGTAGACTATATTGAGTCATTACGTCACATCTGTACACATGAAGAAGAGTCTCGGCTAGTAGACTATATTGAGTCATTACGTCACATCTGTACACATGAAGAAGAGTCTCGGCTAGTAGACTATATTGAGTCATTACGTCACATCTGGACACATAAAGAAGAGTCTCGGCTAGTAGACTATATTGAGTCATTACGTCACATCTGTACACATGAAGAAGAGTCTCGGCTAGTAGACTATATTGAGTCATTACGTCACATCTGGACACATAAAGAAGAGTCTCGGCTAGTAGACTATATTGAGTCATTACGTCACATCTGGACACATAAAGAAGAGTCTCGGCTAGTAGACTATATTGAGTCATTACGTCACATCTGGACACATAAAGAAGAGTCTCGGCTAGTAGACTATATTGAGTCATTACGTCACATCTGTACACATGAAGAAGAGTCTCGGCTAGTAGACTATATTGAGTCATTACGTCACATCTGGACACATAAAGAAGAGTCTCGGCTAGTAGACTATATTGAGTCATTACGTCACATCTGTACACATGAAGAAGAGTCTCGGCTAGTAGACTATATTGAGTCATTACGTCACATCTGTACACATAAAGAAGAGTCTCGGCTAGTAGACTATATTGAGTCATTACGTCACATCTGTACACATAAAGAAGAGTCTCGGCTAGTAGACTATATTGAGTCATTACGTCACATCTGTACACATGAAGAAGAGTCTCGGCTAGTCGGCTATATTGAGTCATTACGTCACATCTGGACACATAAAGAAGAGTCTCGGCTAGTAGACTATATTGAGTCATTACGTCACATCTGGACACATAAAGAAGAGTCTCGGCTAGTAGACTATATTGAGTCATTACGTCACATCTGGACACATGAAGAAGAGTCTCGGCTAGTAGACTATATTGAGTCATTACGTCACATCTGGAAACATGAAGAAGAGTCTCGGCTAGTCGGCTATATTGAGTCATTACGTCACATCTGGACACATAAAGAAGAGTCTCGGCTAGTAGACTATATTGAGTCATTACGTCACATCTGTACACATAAAGAAGAGTCTCGGCTAGTAGACTATATTGAGTTATTACGTCACATCTGTACACATAAAGAAGAGTCTCGGCTAGTAGACTATATTGAGTCATTACGTCACATCTGGACACATAAAGAAGAGTCTCGGCTACTAGACTATATTGAGTCATTACGTCACATCTGTACACATAAAGAAGAGTCTCGGCTAGTAGACTATATTGAGATATTATGTCACATCTGTACACATAAAGAAGAGTCTCGGCTAGTAGACTATATTGAGTCATTACGTCACATCTGTACACATAAAGAAGAGTCTCGGCTAGTAGACTATATTGAGTCATTACGTCACATCCGTACACATGAAGAAGAGTCTCGGCTAGTAGACTATATTGAGTCATTACGTCACATCCGTACACGTGAAGAAGAGTCTCGGCTAGTAGACTATATTGAGTCATTACGTCACATCTGTACACATGAAGAAGAGTCTCGGCTAGTAGACTATATTGAGTCATTACGTCACATCTGTACACATGAAGAAGAGTCTCAGCTAGTAGACTATATTGAGTCATTACGTCACATCTGTACACATGAAGAAGAGTCTCGGCTAGTAGACTATATTGAGTCATTACGTCACATCTGTACACATGAAGAAGAGTCTCGGCTAGTAGACTATATTGAGTCATTACGTCACATCCGTACACATGAAGAAGAGTCTCGGCTAGTAGGCTATATTGAGTCATTACGTCACGTCTGTACACATAAAGAAGAGTCTCGGCTAGTCGGCTATATTGAGTCATTACGTCACATCTGGACACATAAAGAAGAGTCTCGGCTAGTAGACTATATTGAGTCATTACGTCACATCTGGACACATAAAGAAGAGTCTCGGCTAGTAGACTATATTGAGTCATTACGTCACATCTGGACACATGAAGAAGAGTCTCGGCTAGTAGACTATATTGAGTCATTACGTCACATCTGGAAACATGAAGAAGAGTCTCGGCTAGTCGGCTATATTGAGTCATTACGTCACATCTGGACACATAAAGAAGAGTCTCGGCTAGTAGACTATATTGAGTCATTACGTCACATCTGTACACATAAAGAAGAGTCTCGGCTAGTAGACTATATTGAGTCATTACGTCACATCTGGACACATAAAGAAGAGTCTCGGCTAGTAGACTATATTGAGTCATTACGTCACGTCTGTACACATAAAGAAGAGTCTCGGCTAGTAGACTATATTGAGTCATTACGTCACATCTGGACACATAAAGAAGAGTCTCGGCTAGTAGACTATATTGAGTCATTACGTCACATCTGTACACATAAAGAAGAGTCTCGGCTAGTAGACTATATTGAGTCATTACGTCACATCTGTCCACATAAAGAAGAGTCTCGGCTAGTAGACTATATTGAGTCATTACGTCACATCTGTACACATAAAGAAGAGTCTCGGCTAGTAGACTATATTGAGTCATTACGTCACATCTGGACACATAAAGAAGAGTCTCGGCTAGTAGACTATATTGAGTCATTACGTCACATCTGTACACATAAAGAAGAGTCTCGGCTAGTAGACTATATTGAGTCATTACGTCACATCTGTACACATAAAGAAGAGTCTCGGCTAGTAGACTATATTGAGTCATTACGTCACATCTGTACACATGAAGAAGAGTCTCGGCTAGTAGACTATATTGAGTCATTACGTCACATCTGTACACATGAAGAAGAGTCTCGGCTAGTAGACTATATTGAGTCATTACGTCACATCTGGACACATAAAGAAGAGTCTCGGCTAGTAGACTATATTGAGTCATTACGTCACATCTGTACACATGAAGAAGAGTCTCGGCTAGTAGACTATATTGAGTCATTACGTCACATCTGGACACATAAAGAAGAGTCTCGGCTAGTAGACTATATTGAGTCATTACGTCACATCTGGACACATAAAGAAGAGTCTCGGCTAGTAGACTATATTGAGTCATTACGTCACATCTGGACACATAAAGAAGAGTCTCGGCTAGTAGACTATATTGAGTCATTACGTCACATCTGGAAACATAAAGAAGAGTCTCGGCTAGTAGGGTATATTGAGTCATTACGTCACATCTGTACACATAAAGAAGGAGTCTCGGCTAGTAGGGTATATTGAGTCATTACGTCACATCTTTACACATAAAGAAGGAGTCTCGGCTAGTAGGGTATATTGAGTCATTACGTCACATCTGGACACATAAAGAAGAGTCTCGGCTAGTAGACTATATTGAGTCATTACGTCACATCTGGACACATAAAGAAGAGTCTCGGCTAGTAGACTATATTGAGTCATTACGTCACATCTGTACACATAAAGAAGAGTCTCGGCTAGTAGACTATATTGAGTTATTACGTCACATCTGGACACATAAAGAAGAGTCTCGGCTAGTAGACTATATTGAGTCATTACGTCACATCTGGACACATAAAGAAGAGTCTCGGCTAGTAGACTATATTGAGTTATTACGTCACATCTGTACACATAAAGAAGAGTCTCGGCTAGTAGACTATATTGAGTCATTACGTCACATCTGTACACATAAAGAAGAGTCTCGGCTAGTAGACTATATTGAGTCATTACGTCACATCTGGACACAAAAAGAAGAGTCTCGGCTAGTAGACTATATTGAGTCATTACGTCACATCTGTACACATAAAGAAGAGTCTCGGCTAGTAGACTATATTGAGTCATTACGTCACATCTGTACACATGAAGAAGAGTCGGCTAGTAGACTATATTGAGTCATTACGTCACATCTGTACACATAAAGAAGAGTCTCGGCTAGTAGGCTATATTGAGTCATTACGTCACATCTGGACACATAAAGAAGAGTCTCGGCTAGTAGACTATATTGAGTCATTACGTCACATCTGTACACATAAAGAAGAGTCTCGGCTAGTAGACTATATTGAGTCATTACGTCACATCTGTACACATAAAGAAGAGTCTCGGCTAGTAGACTATATTGAGTCATTACGTCACATCTGTACACATAAAGAAGAGTCTCGGCTAGTAGACTATTAGGGCTGCAACGATTAGTCGACGTTGTCGACAACGTCGACAATAAATATTTGTCGACAAATATCTTTGTTGTCGAGTAGTCGTTTGATCTCACGTGACCTAATGTAAGGGCCTGCAATCCCGAGATTTGACCGCTACGGCGCTGTAGCGCTAGAGTGTAGTGCAGCCCTTACAAATGCTATTGCGGTAGAAGAAAACACAGCGCGAATTATGACAGTGCAAACGAATCCGAACTAGCAAGGTTTAGGTTTGGGAAAGTTTCACAAAACTTCAAATCAAGAATGCTGTCGTGTTCAATACATGCAAGGCGGAACTTGCTTTTCACGGGAGCACAACATGCATGTTGGAGTGCAAGAGGAAACATCCCGGCAAAAGAGGAGCCGGTGAGAAGTGAGTGTTCTCCAGCTGGAGCTTAACGTTACTAACCAGCGGTAAATCTCTCTTTATTAGAGAATGCAATACTACTAATAATAGTAATAATATTATCAATAGTAATATAATTACAGTAATGCGATGACTTATTTTGCATAGAATAAAGCTTGATCGAGCTTAGGAGTCAGGGCTGTTTTTATTATTGTAACACTATTAGTATATTAGGTATTATTATAGTCTTATCACTTGCCTGTATTTTGTTCAATAATCATGAAGACTTACAAAACGAGATGTTATATCCTTCCTATGATATAGGAAGAATATCATGGCAGTTACTTTATCATACTATAAATTAAAAGGTGAATGAGAACATCTCTGTCAGCTCAATTGTCATGTAAAAAAAGATTGTAATTTTATTCTTATAATAATTGTTTGCAGATTAATATTTTACCATTCTTTGTGTCCTGAAGTAAATGTCCCTTTTTCTGTTTCAGTTCTAAGAAAAGCAGTGGGCCTATTAAACAATGCTTAGAGAGCATTTGTGTGTGATTTGAGTTGGACCGAAATCTGAAAACTTAAAGAGAATGACCTGTTTAGTTGGCTCAAAGTTCATTAAAACAACTATTTCAAAAGCTGAAGTGATTTTCTTTTTTTATATTATAGTTAGAATATGTATAACTCAATGTTTTAACTAATTGGAAAAGCTGAATAATCGTTCCAAACTTACTGATTAGTCTGCGAAATAATCGACGATTAGTCGATTAATCGTTCTAATAATCGTTAGATTAATCGATTATCAAAATAATCGTTTGTTGCAGCCCTATAGACTATATTGAGTCATTACGTCACATCTGGACACATAAAGAAGAGTCTCGGCTAGTAGACTATATTGAGTCATTACGTCACATCTGGACACATAAAGAAGAGTCTCGGCTAGTAGACTATATTGAGTCATTACGTCACATCTGTACACATAAAGAAGAGTCTCGGCTAGTAGACTATATTGAGTTATTACGTCACATCTGGACACATAAAGAAGAGTCTCGGCTAGTAGACTATATTGAGTCATTACGTCACATCTGGACACATAAAGAAGAGTCTCGGCTAGTAGACTATATTGAGTTATTACGTCACATCTGTACACATAAAGAAGAGTCTCGGCTAGTAGACTATATTGAGTCATTACGTCACATCTGGACACATAAAGAAGAGTCTCGGCTAGTAGACTATATTGAGTCATTACGTCACATCTGGACACATAAAGAAGAGTCTCGGCTAGTAGACTATATTGAGTCATTACGTCACATCTGGACACATAAAGAAGAGTCTCGGCTAGTAGACTATATTGAGTTATTACGTCACATCTGTACACATAAAGAAGAGTCTCGGCTAGTAGACTATATTGAGTTATTACGTCACATCTGGACACATAAAGAAGAGTCTCGGCTAGTAGACTATATTGAGTCATTACGTCACATCTGGACACATAAAGAAGAGTCTCGGCTAGTAGACTATATTGAGTTATTACGTCACATCTGTACACATAAAGAAGAGTCTCGGCTAGTAGACTATATTGAGTCATTACGTCACATCTGTACACATAAAGAAGAGTCTCGGCTAGTAGACTATATTGAGTCATTACGTCACATCTGGACACAAAAAGAAGAGTCTCGGCTAGTAGACTATATTGAGTCATTACGTCACATCTGTACACATAAAGAAGAGTCTCGGCTAGTAGACTATATTGAGTCATTACGTCACATCTGTACACATGAAGAAGAGTCGGCTAGTAGACTATATTGAGTCATTACGTCACATCTGTACACATAAAGAAGAGTCTCGGCTAGTAGGCTATATTGAGTCATTACGTCACATCTGGACACATAAAGAAGAGTCTCGGCTAGTAGACTATATTGAGTCATTACGTCACATCTGTACACATAAAGAAGAGTCTCGGCTAGTAGACTATATTGAGTCATTACGTCACATCTGTACACATAAAGAAGAGTCTCGGCTAGTAGACTATATTGAGTCATTACGTCACATCTGTACACATAAAGAAGAGTCTCGGCTAGTAGACTATATTGAGTCATTACGTCACATCTGTACACATAAAGAAGAGTCTCGGCTAGTAGACTATATTGAGTCATTACGTCACATCTGTACACATGAAGAAGAGTCTCGGCTAGTAGGCTATATTGAGTCATTACGTCACATCTGTACACATAAAGAAGAGTCTCGGCTAGTAGACTATATTGAGTCATTACGTCACATCTGTACACATAAAGAAGAGTCTCGGCTAGTAGACTATATTGAGTCATTACGTCACATCTGGACACATAAAGAAGAGTCTCGGCTAGTAGACTATATTGAGTCATTACGTCACATCTGTACACATAAAGAAGAGTCTCGGCTAGTAGACTATATTGAGTCATTACGTCACATCTGTCCACATAAAGAAGAGTCTCGGCTAGTAGACTATATTGAGTCATTACGTCACATCTGTACACATAAAGAAGAGTCTCGGCTAGTAGACTATATTGAGTCATTACGTCACATCTGGACACATAAAGAAGAGTCTCGGCTAGTAGGCTATATTGAGTCATTATGTCACATCTGTACACATAAAGAAGAGTCTCGGCTAGTAGACTATATTGAGTCATTACGTCACATCTGGACACATAAAGAAGAGTCTCGGCTAGTAGACTATATTGAGTCATTACGTCACATCTGTACACATGAAGAAGAGTCTCGGCTAGTAGACTATATTGTGAGTGAGGATGCTGGAGGTGGAGATTTGTAGCCTTTTCTCACAGCATTTGATATAATTAAACTTATCAATTTGATGGCGGATCCAGAAAGGTTCAAACGACTTCGGAGCGGCTACAGAAAAAAAGAGACTGCAACCGGCCCATGCGAAAACAAGGATAATATCGGAAGGACATTACATGTAGTCACGCAATGCTGACGTTGTTAACATTAACAATTTGAGAACAAAGTATAATTTGCACGTTTTTTTGCGTAATATGATAAGCGATTGTTAGATTTAATCAGCGCGATTTACTGCAACGTCAGAACCAGAACAAAAGTGGATGTTTCTTACTCGTTCAGATTACATTTTCCGGTGAAAATTATTATGATGGTCATACTTCCAAAAAGAATAATCTGTGATTCTGAATGCCAGTATCCACACCGGCGCGGCGACTGACAGCCTCACACTCTCCTCAAACATTGTGTTCATCCGCGCTGTGCTGTGTCGAGGGTGTTGATGTACAACTCATGTAAAGTTGATAATTTTGCAAATAACTGCAATTGCAGATTTCGAACAGAGATGGCGACAAAGAGGAAAAACTGCGGACTGCAGCTTTAACCGATGTTATGCCACTAGAACGTTATTTTCCTCTTGCGATCAGTCATTCCAAAAATCATTGGAAGGTTTACGTATATCCCAGCCACCGCACTAGCCATTATTTTAAATGGAAGGAGACGTAGGCGTGTTATCCAAGATTACTGGCAAGGAAAGACCCTTATGTTTGTGAGAGGCTCATATGAGGTGTTTCTCCCTCATATCTGCTTCAAGCTCTTGATCAATTGTGGCATTTCTTTGTTGTTTAGAATCCAGTATCCAGTATAAATAAAAATGTAATTGCGTGATATAAATTCACAAACACACAATTCTGAGAAAGAAAGTCAGCATTGTGAGATGTAAACTCGCAATTGTGAGTTAAAATGTCGCAATTATTATTTACATTGTTTTATTCTATGGCAGAAACCAGCTTCCATACTGTTGACTACTAGTGATGGGGGGAAAAGCGATTCTCCAGTTCATCTCGACTCTTTCTTTAATGATTCTGAATAGATTGTTTAGAATTGTAGAATCGGTTCTAGGTGTGACTTTTAACCACAGTTGCGTGAAGGCTCTTATGACAGACAGCTGTTTGTTACACACACACACACACACACAAAACTCAAGCGAATTACTAGTGTACAGTCAGATCAGTGTTTATCTGTCACAAAACCATGTGCATTTCAGTTAGTGTGGAGCATTAAACCTGATCTACAATAAACATAACGTATACAACTAAATGTATTTAGTGTGACTTTAGTGTGTGTTCCTGGACCTTTGTCTGGTGTTTTTGTTCACGTATCATCAGACGGTGTTCTGAGATCAGCCTTTACAAGCACAATAAGGGTCCTTTGTCCACAGCGTCTATCTGTCTCTCTTTGAATGGTTGTTGTTAGTTTGTTTTGCATCATTTGAAGTGTGTGTGTGTGTGGTGCAGCTGCTCTCGGCCGTATAAAGGCTGCTTGTGCTGGGCTGAATGCAGCGGCCCTGTGTGATCCACTTTATTCTCCAGTCACGAGCTCTCCCTCATTACAGCAGCAGAGCAGAGGCACAGATGTGGAGAAGAGCTTTCTGACATCTCTGCCTCTCTCAGAGCAATCAAAGCCTGCACGACACACACCATATCAAACCACTGGACATCAATGTGAACACTGTCAGTGGCAGTAAACACAGTCTCAACATTCAAACGCTAGTTCAGAGAAAACGCTTATGTAATCGCTCATTCTTATTCCCTGCCTCTTCTGCTGTCCTGCCGGTTTGTTCTCTCCCTTGAGCCAATGTTTCACTTGTGCTGTGCTGAAAATCCTTTACATAATTTGGTGTTCCAGGTCAAAAATGACTGGCCTTTTAAATCTCTGGTTATGCTATATTATCACAAAATATTGGATTCAATCTTTTTGACAACTTGTTTTCTTTCAATAGCACAGGTTTTTGATTGGAACTGATCGATCGTAGTCCATCAAGCTTATTCACCTAAAAAAAGAAGAAAAAAACTCATAAGCTTTGATCAATATTAAGGCCTACAATCTATCAGCTTAAAAGCAGTTGTATAAACTTAGTGTCTTAAAATCTAGTTTGACCAACTAGGAGTTAACCAAGGGATAATTAGTCTTACTTTTCCAATTCAAATTATACCAAAATCCCCTTTTACTTAAGTGTCTGTTAATACTTTTATTATGTGTTATAATATAATATATGAATGATTATTATTTAGTCGATTTTTTTATTTCGCAGTAAAAAAAGTATGTATTACTGCAAAAATAGGATATTTCTTTATCAATTTAATGAAATAATATTTTTAATAGTAGTAATTTGGGTAAGGTTTTCCTTCTTTTGTGTCTCTAGCTGATCACATGCCTGCTAAATGGACAAATGTCTCACTGAAGTCATTGCAGTGTTCACAGTGTTGCTTGATTTAATTTCCCATCAAAAGCATTGTGATTATTGAATGTGTCAGCAATGAGTTGTTCAGTTCAGTACAGTTTGAGCAAATGTTCTGGTTGTGAATGTTTCCGTGTGTACATCTAACTCTCCATCATCACTGTTGTAGTGTTTGGCCTAGAGTTGGTGTGTTTGTAGTGGTGTGTATTCCTGTGGCTCGTGTGTGTTTTCAGTGTCTCTGAAACGCTCTTGCCCTGCAGAAGTCTCTCTCTCTCTCTCTCTCTCTCTCTCTCTCTCTCACATGTCTTGGTGTCGGTGTTCCCCGACTCCTGCTGTCTGATGTTCCTCTCTCTCTCGAGCTCATGAGGGAGATGCTGCTAGCTCTTGACAGTAGCTTTGCTGAGAGGTTTCTCTGAGGATTCCCTGTGTTTTGCTCTGAGCTTTTGGGATGTGAAACGCACTTTTTTTTGTTTTCTGTCAAAGCTCTTTAATACAAACAGAATCGAGACTTCTCTAGCAGTATGTGGAATCTCAACCAGCGCTTCTGAAACCGCTGTCTGTCTCACACAGGTTTGGTCACATGGTCGTTGAGTGGATTAACCCTGTAGAGCCTGACATATGATATAATAGTCAGAGAAAGCATGTTTTTTTTTTGTTTTTTTTTATGGAAGAGTTTGTTGCACTGTTAGACAAAATATTACAATAAAAAATAAACAAAATAAAAATTATATTATTTGATACATTCATATTTGACATATCAGGCTTTTATGTCTCAAGTCAAGTCAGCTTCATTTCTATAGGGCTTTTTACAATACAGATTGTTTCAAAGCAGCTTTACAGTGAAAACTGGAACAAAGTTTGTTTCCAGAAGAAAATAGTGTCAGAGTCCAGCTTTAGTTCAGTGATGGTTCATTTTTTTTGTAAAAAGTTGTTAATTTAGTTCATTTATTTATATATAGCCTCTCTGGATAAAACCGTGATGTCATCGTCCAGCTCAGTTCAGTTCTCATATAGTGGTGTCAATGCAGATCAATAATTATGTTGAATATTAAATTAAATGTAGTTTAAATATATATATATATATATATATATAACCTATATGATATAATGATATGTAGGAAAACATACCTCAATTAAATACTGATCACTTTTACTGTAAATCAATGAGATCATTATAACAGTTTAGCAGATACTTACATGAAATGCATATAAATATCAAGATGTGCCAATAATGTCTTAGTAAGAGGACTTTTAAATGCTTAGTTTTATGATCAAAGCTCTGTAGTTTTAAATCATATAATGCAGTGCAATACAGTGATGATTGACAGATGAACAAATCAACCTTCCTCAAAAGCCTGATGATCATATTTTTCTAATAAATAATGTCTGGATGATCAAGTAAACCTCAGTCGCTTCAGCCCAGGTGAAATATTACTAACAATATCAAAGTTATTCTTGCGTTTCCTTGATAAATCAGGTCAGATTTGACCCAGAAAGACACGAGAAGCTCGAGCTGAAGGAGGACGTTTGTACAGTTACACTGAAACACCTTTACTGGATAAAGCTGTGATGTGATTTATTAGACTCTTCCTACAGTCTTTCTCAGATAGATCTTTGTTTTGATATTTGCTTGACCAGATAGTTTTTGTGCAGCACACCAGCAAATCTGACTGCGAGGACGCCAAACAGGAAATTAAGTCATATTCATTTTAATAGGCAAACGTTTACCTATTGAAGTGAGTTTAGCAGCTAAACAAACCAGAGTCTGTCATCAGATGGGCTCTAGCGTGATGATGCCGAACATGTTCTGCTGCATGTCAAGGGTTTCTGTCTTCCTCCCCTCAGGGTGCTGGAGCGCATCGGGGCGCGGGCGCTGGTGGCCCACGTCAGGACCTTTGCAGACTTCCTGGTGTACGAGTTCTCCACGTCAGCGGGGGGGCAGCAGCTGAACAAGTGCATCGAGATTCTCAACGACATGGTGTGGAAGTACAACATCGTGACCCTGGACAGACTCATCCTCTGCCTGGTGAGCCCCGGCCCTCCTCCTGTCCCACTGCATCACTCTTCACTCGACCCGGAGAGTATCGGCTGTCAAATAACTCAAACAACACTGCAATCATCTGCAACATGAGCTTGTTTTACACGTTTCAGGTCAATGAATCCACAGTGTTACTGTTGAAGGCAGTGCATGACCGTCATTGATCATGTGATTGATTGTGATACAGATGGTCAGATTTTGTTATTCCAGTGAAGCTTAAGAAAGATGATCTGAAGTCATGCAGATCATCATGATCCTCAGGTTTAGTTCCTGCTGCTATCGTTAAAGCTAAACAGAGACGCAACAAACACCGAGACACTGGAACTTCAGGGAGTAATTATGCAAACCAATTGTTTAATCATTGAAAGATGGTTGAAAGACCTAATCATTGGACATTTATTTAACCATCTGCATTTAAATCAGAGATGGTATTCAAATCTTTTCTGAAGGCGGTTTGTAAAGCCTCGTACACACCGGGACGAATATCGGCTCGCGTTATTCGTCAGCGTTTTTCAACGCGTTTTTTTGTGTTCACACCCACCCGCTTAATGTAAAACAGAAATACCCCGGTCCACAAAGTGGCGCTGCGCAACTCCGCTTGACACTTAGAAGGAGAGAGCAAGTTTGTCGCGTTTGTTCTTTATTGTCGTTGGTGTCTCTTTATAAAGACACCAACAAGACCAGCAGCTCTACATTCATCTAGCCCATAGACTGTAAAAAAAGATGGACGACGCCCCTTCGCTCTTTTCCATTGGAGAGAACTGAAGCCGCCAGTGTCCCGATATGGCGCTGACATATTGGAATTTAAGTTTGCGCAGTAGCGTTTTCGGGACCAGTCGTGAGCAGGAAGTAAAGCCGCGAAATCAAAGCCCCGCCCTCACTCTCGTTGAATCAATCGTAAGCACACGCCCCTGCGCTTTTCTTAAGTGGCCTTGTCTGCTCTGTTCCTCTCCAATGATGTCTGCTGATTGCAGTACCTCGTTAAAATAAGGTAAATACAACTACTAACCACATTAAAATAAGGTAAATACAACTACTAACCACATAGTCAACATTATGAAAAAAAGTCAGTTGGTGCTTCAGTGACTACTTCACACAGAGAACCTGTCAATCACAGCTGTCAATCATGATGTCACAGCACCGTTTTTATAGCATCAAATAACTAACTAAAAACAAACTTATTTTAAAAACAAACACTTGAAATTACATCAACGTGATAGAAACTACAGTAAATGACAGAAACTATCTTTAGAAAAAAGATATGTGAAGTGTAATTTATTGTTTAGTTGGTCTCACGTCCCGTTGAATAACACGGGGAGGCGGGGCTTATGGCCTATACTAGGACCGGCCTCTGGGGGGCGATCGAGACGTTTTGGCTTCACTTTTGAGGGCTTGTGCGGCACGCTTGATCTAACCTTGCATCTTCCTCGTCTTATTTCTTCCCGGCAGAGTGTAGACGCTGTATATCTTCTTCGCCATTACGTATGTGTGCTCGGCAAGACCGTTTTGTGTTTGAGCGCCCCCAAGTTGTGTTTTACTGTAACTTCAGAAGCTTTTTTTAAAAAATGACGCTTTTACGCGTGGTGTTTTTCGCGTCGGTGTGCACACTCACATTGGCGCCCATTGTTTAGTCACGAGGCGTTAAACGTCGGCGAATATCGCACGCGAAATTCGTCCCGGTGTGAACAGGCCTTCAGACTGCCAAAGTGCTTTAATTACATGTAATCATTGTAAAAAAAAAAAAGTTTATAGATATGTTTATATCTCCAGTGAATCCGCTGCACTTCAGTGGCTACGTTTACATGCAACCAAATAATCCGAAATTGGCGGCTCAATCGGACCGAAAAGCCTTCATGAGAACATCATGTTTAATCGATCCGATTGAGCTCGATCCCAATGAAATTTCGATCCGATTGAAAGGTTCTAAGATTATTCCTTTCCTAATCCGATCGAGAGAACATGTAAACACTTGATCGGATTCAAAACCGAAACTGAAAGGATTGCGCATGTGCAATGATGTAAGAAATAGCGTAATGACGTTTGAGTCGCGGAACGAGCTGTTCTTCCTGTTGAATAAAGTGTCGTATAAATGAGTGTCCCGTCATCCTAAACTAAACTTCTCCTTTCACTGCGTCTGTGAAGTGGAGCACCAGTCCTGGTTTCAGACTCTCACCCACAGACGACTGGTTTTGGGCAGTTTTACTGCGTGATCAGTATAAGCAGCTCGTCACAACGGTTCATACGCTCACTGTCTCCAAATCATCACCAGATACGGATATTAAGTCTGTTTAAAACAAATAAAGGACCAATGTAGGAGAATAGTTATAAATGCGCAAACAGCGGGAAACTCTGTATATTCGTGCATGTCAAAAAATCATTTCCGATTTGAAGCTTGTACATCAACCCGATCACATGTTTAGCGTTCATGTAAACTACGTTCAGATTCATCAATCGGAATTAATTCAGTTCGATTGAAAGAAAGGTTGTGCATGTAAACATAGCCGTTATTGTATTTAATGTTTGACTCATGGATTTATTGGCGTGTTACTGCAACATGGGAGAAGAGCTACATGTGAAACATCATCTGTGTGTGAGAAGCAAACAGAAACAGCCCGGGGATCTGCCGTCTCATCCGCTGATCAATGAGCGTCCCGCTGCACTGAACACGTCCATGTATCAGTCCTGATCGAGCGGTGCCTTCACTGACACTGACCCTGCCTGCGCTTCACAGACCTGCGGCGCCTTGTGAAGACCCTGCACACACACCCTGCTCCTTTACTGATGAGGATTATCCACGATACAGCACTAGCCTCGAGTACCTTATTGCTTTTATAAAACGGTTACCACACAATACAAATATTATAGCCAAAAAAAAAAGTATCAATTCCACTTTCTTGAAGTAAAATCACTAAAAGCCTTCCTTCCGCTGGAAAAAATAGACCCTGACCGTGAACAGCAGCAGAGTTACATTATTACGCCATTAGATGCGGCAAAGACTGTCTTTATGAGCGAGTCAGTCAGTAGAGAAGAATTTTATATTGAAAGGACTGAATCTTGTGAACACGGAGAAACAAGACGCAACTGACAGATGACTAGCGTGTCAGGTTACGGGAAACCTCTTAACTGATAAAAGGACAAGATATCGCAGCGGACATTCAAACTGATATTTTATTATGAATACAGGACTGACCTGAAGGAAGATGCTATATCTACTGTAAATGAAGGTACACACACTTACTGGATCTCCCACAATACTCTACTCTATCAGCTTCAACGAACAATATCAGTGACAACAAATATATGTTTACGTTGCTAAGAGCGGTTGCTAGGGGTGTTGTGTATTAATACATAGAACCGTTGGGTAAAGCGGCAATAGCCATTTTTTATTGTGACTTAAACACAGCTATTGACCAATCAGAATCAAGGACTGGAACTAACCGTTTTAATATAATACACACACACACACTGGAAAGCATTTCCTGAGAGCTCTACTGTCTCAACATGCTACACTAAACAAACATTTCTAAGCACTCGCCGTGGCACTGAATGTTGTGTGTGTGTTCATGCAGGCGATGAGGAGTCACGAGGGGAACGAGGCTCAGGTCTGCTACTTCATCATCCAACTGCTCCTCCTCAAACCCAACGACTTCCGCAACCGCGTGAGTGACTTTGTGAAGGAGAACGCTCCAGAACACTGGCTGCAGAGCGACTGGCACACCAAGCACATGACCTACCACAAGGTACCGCAACACACAACCTGCACACGCTAACAACACACACCAAACACATGACCTACCACAAGGTACCGCAACACACAACCTGCACACGCTAACAACACACACCAAACACATGACCTACCACAAGGTACCGCAACAAACAACCTGCACACGCTAACAACACACACCAAACACATGACCTACCACAAGGTACCGCAACACACAACCTGCACACGCTAACAACACACACCAAACACATGACCTACCACAAGGTACCGCAACACACAACCTGCACACGCTAACAACACACACCAAACACATGACCTACCACAAGGTACCGCAACACACAACCTGCACACGCTAACAACACACACCAAACACATGACCTACCACAAGGTACCGCAACACACAACCTGCACACGCTAACAACACACACCAAACACATGACCTACCACAAGGTACCGCAACACACAACCTGCACACGCTAACAACACACACCAAACACATGACCTACCACAAGGTACCGCAACACACAACCTGCACACGCTAACAACACACACCAAACACATGACCTACCACAAGGTACCGCAACACACAACCTGCACACGCTAACAACACACACCAAACACATGACCTACCACAAGGTACCGCAACACACAACCTGCACACGCTAACAACACACACCAAACACATGACCTACCACAAGGTACCGCAACACACAACCTGCACACGCTAACAACACACACCAAACACATGACCTACCACAAGGTACCGCAACACACAACCTGCACACGCTAACAACACACACCAAACACATGACCTACCACAAGGTACCGCAACACACAACCTGCACACGCTAACAACACACACCAAACACATGACCTACCACAAGGTACCGCAACACACAACCTGCACACGCTAACAACACACACCAAACACATGACCTACCACAAGGTACCGCAACACACAACCTGCACACGCTAACAACACACACCAAACTCATGATCTACCACAAGGTACCGCAACACACAACCTGCACACGCTAACAACACACACCAAACTCATGACCTACCACAAGGTACCGCAACACACAACCTGCACACGCTAACAACACACACCAAACACATGACCTACCACAAGGTACCGCAACACACAACCTGCACACGCTAACAACAGACGCTAAACACATGACCTACCACAAGGTACCGCAACACACAACCTGCACATGCTAACAACACACACCAAACACATGACCTACCACAAGGTACCGCAACACACAACCTGCACACGCTAACAACACACACCAAACACATGACCTACCACAAGGTACCGCAACACACAACCTGCACACGCTAACAACACACACCAAACACATGACCTACCACAAGGTACCGCAACACACAACCTGCACACGCTAACAACACACACCAAACACATGACCTACCACAAGGTACCGCAACACACAACCTGCACACGCTAACAACACACACCAAACACATGACCTACCACAAGGTACCGCAACACACAACCTGCACACGCTAACAACACACACCAAACACATGACCTACCACAAGGTACCGCAACACACAACCTGCACACGCTAACAACACACACCAAACACATGACCTACCACAAGGTACCGCAACACACAACCTGCACACGCTAACAACACACGCCAAACACATGACCTACCACAAGGTATCGCAACACACAACCTGCACACACTAACAACACACACCAAACACATGACCTACCACAAGGTACCGCAACACACAACCTGCACACGCTAACAACAGACGCCAAACTCATGACCTACCACAAGGTACCGCAACACACAACCTGCACATGCTAACAACACACACCAAACACATGACCTACGACAAGGTACCGCAACACACAACCTGCACACGCTAACAACACACACCAAACACATGACCTACCACAAGGTACCGCAACACACAACCTGCACACGCTAACAACACACACCAAACACATGACCTACCACAAGGTACCGCAACACACAACCTGCACACGCTAACAACACACACCAAACACATGACCTACCACAAGGTACCGCAACACACAACCTGCACACGCTAACAACACACACCAAACACATGACCTACCACAAGGTACCGCAACACACAACCTGCACACGCTAACAACACACACCAAACACATGACCTACCACAAGGTACCGCAACACACAACCTGCACACGCTAACAACACACACCAAACACATGACCTACCACAAGGTACCGCAACACACAACCTGCACACGCTAACAACACACACCAAACACTTGACCTACCACAAGGTACCGCAACACACAACCTGCACACGCTAACAACACACACCAAACACATGACCTACCACAAGGTACCGCAACACACAACCTGCACACGCTAACAACACACACCAAACACATGACCTACCACAAGGTACCGCAACACACAACCTGCACACGCTAACAACACACACCAAACACATGACCTACCACAAGGTACCGCAACACACAACCTGCACACGCTAACAACACACACCAAACACATGACCTACCACAAGGTACCGCAACACACAACCTGCACACGCTAACAACAGACGCCAAACACATGACCTACCACAAGGTACCGCAACACACAACCTGCACACGCTAACAACACACACCAAACACATGACCTACCACAAGGTACCGCAACACACAACCTGCACACGCTAACAACACACACCAAACACATGACCTACCACAAGGTACCGCAACACACAACCTGCACACGCTAACAACACACGCCAAACACATGACCTACCACAAGGTACCGCAACACACAACCTGCACACGCTAACAACACACACCAAACACATGACCTACCACAAGGTACCGCAACACACAACCTGCACACGCTAACAACACACGCCAAACACATGACCTACCACAAGGTACCGCAACACACAACCTGCACACGCTAACAACACACACCAAACACATGACCTACCACAAGGTACCGCAACACACAACCTGCACACGCTAACAACACACGCCAAACACATGACCTACCACAAGGTACCGCAACACACAACCTGCACACGCTAACAACACACACCAAACACATGACCTACCACAAGGTACCGCAACACACAACCTGCACACGCTAACAACACACGCCAAACACATGACCTACCACAAGGTATCGCAACACACAACCTGCACATGCTAACAACACACACCAAACACATGACCTACCACAAGGTACCGCAACACACAACCTGCACACGCTAACAACAGACGCCAAACACATGACCTACCACAAGGTACCGCAACACACAACCTGCACATGCTAACAACACACACCAAACACATGACCTACCACAAGGTACCGCAACACACAACCTGCACACGCTAACAACACACACCAAACACATGACCTACCACAAGGTACCGCAACACACAACCTGCACACGCTAACAACACACACCAAACACATGACCTACCACAAAGTACCGCAACACACAACCTGCACACGCTAACAACACACACCAAACACATGACCTACCACAAGGTACCGCAACACACAACCTGCACACGCTAACAACACACACCAAACACATGACCTACCACAAGGTACCGCAACACACAACCTGCACACGCTAACAACACACACCAAACACATGACCTACCACAAGGTACCGCAACACACAACCTGCACACGCTAACAACACACACCAAACACATGACCTACCACAAGGTACCGCAACACACAACCTGCACACGCTAACAACACACGCCAAACACATGACCTACCACAAGGTATCGCAACACACAACCTGCACACACTAACAACACACACCAAACACATGACCTACCACAAGGTACCGCAACACACAACCTGCACACGCTAACAACAGACGCCAAACACATGACCTACCACAAGGTACCGCAACACACAACCTGCACATGCTAACAACACACACCAAACACATGACCTACCACAAGGTACCGCAACACACAACCTGCACACGCTAACAACACACACCAAACACATGACCTACCACAAGGTACCGCAACACACAACCTGCACACGCTAACAACACACACCAAACACATGACCTACCACAAGGTACCGCAACACACAACCTGCACACGCTAACAACACACGCCAAACACATGACCTACCACAAGGTACCGCAACACACAACCTGCACACGCTAACAACACACACCAAACACATGACCTACCACAAGGTACCGCAACACACAACCTGCACACACTAACAACACACACCAAACACATGACCTGCCACAAGGTATCGCAACACACAACCTGCACACGCTAACAACACACACCAAACACATGACCTACCACAAGGTACCGCAACACACAACCTGCACACGCTAACAACACACACCAAACACATGATCTACCACAAGGTACCGCAACACACAACCTGCACACGCTAACAACACACGCCAAACACATGACCTACCACAAGGTACCGCAACACACAACCTGCACACGCTAACAACACACACCAAACACATGACCTACCACAAGGTACCGCAACACACAACCTGCACACGCTAACAACACACACCAAACACATGACCTACCACAAGGTACCGCAACACACAACCTGCACACGCTAACAACACACACCAAACACATGACCTACCACAAGGTACCGCAACACACAACCTGCACACGCTAACAACACACACCAAACACATGACCTACCACAAGGTACCGCAACACACAACCTGCACACGCTAACAACACACACCAAACACATGACCTACCACAAGGTACCGCAACACACAACCTGCACACGCTAACAACAGACGCCAAACACATGACCTACCACAAGGTACCGCAACACACAACCTGCACACGCTAACAACACACACCAAACACATGACCTACCACAAGGTACCGCAACACACAACCTGCACACGCTAACAACACACGCCAAACACATGACCTACCACAAGGTACCGCAACACACAACCTGCACACGCTAACAACACACACCAAACACATGACCTACCACAAGGTACCGCAACACACAACCTGCACACGCTAACAACACACGCCAAACACATGACCTACCACAAGGTACCGCAACACACAACCTGCACACGCTAACAACACACACCAAACACATGACCTACCACAAGGTACCGCAACACACAACCTGCACACGCTAACAACACACGCCAAACACATGACCTACCACAAGGTACCGCAACACACAACCTGCACACGCTAACAACACACACCAAACACATGACCTACCACAAGGTACCGCAACACACAACCTGCACACGCTAACAACACACACCAAACACATGACCTACCACAAGGTACCGCAACACACAACCTGCACACGCTAACAACACACACCAAACACATGACCTACCACAAGGTACCGCAACACACAACCTGCACACGCTAACAACACACGCCAAACACATGACCTACCACAAGGTATCGCAACACACAACCTGCACATGCTAACAACACACACCAAACACATGACCTACCACAAGGTACCGCAACACACAACCTGCACACGCTAACAACAGACGCCAAACACATGACCTACCACAAGGTACCGCAACACACAACCTGCACATGCTAACAACACACACCAAACACATGACCTACCACAAGGTACCGCAACACACAACCTGCACACGCTAACAACACACACCAAACACATGACCTACCACAAGGTACCGCAACACACAACCTGCACACGCTAACAACACACACCAAACACATGACCTACCACAAGGTACCGCAACACACAACCTGCACACGCTAACAACACACACCAAACACATGACCTACCACAAGGTACCGCAACACACAACCTGCACACGCTAACAACACACACCAAACACATGACCTACCACAAGGTACCGCAACACACAACCTGCACACGCTAACAACACACACCAAACACATGACCTACCACAAGGTACCGCAACACACAACCTGCACACGCTAACAACACACACCAAACACATGACCTACCACAAGGTACCGCAACACACAACCTGCACACGCTAACAACACACGCCAAACACATGACCTACCACAAGGTATCGCAACACACAACCTGCACACACTAACAACACACACCAAACACATGACCTACCACAAGGTACCGCAACACACAACCTGCACACGCTAACAACAGACGCCAAACACATGACCTACCACAAGGTACCGCAACACACAACCTGCACACGCTAACAACACACACCAAACACATGACCTACCACAAGGTATCGCAACACACAACCTGCACATGCTAACAACACACACCAAACACATGACCTACCACAAGGTACCGCAACACACAACCTGCACACGCTAACAACACACACCAAACACATGACCTACCACAAGGTACCGCAACACACAACCTGCACACGCTAACAACAGACGCCAAACACATGACCTACCACAAGGTACCGCAACACACAACCTGCACACGCTAACAACACACACCAAACACATGACCTACCACAAGGTACCGCAACACACAACCTGCACACGCTAACAACACACACCAAACACATGACCTACCACAAGGTACCGCAACACACAACCTGCACATGCTAACAACACACACCAAACACATGACCTACCACAAGGTACCGCAACACACAACCTGCACACGCTAACAACACACACCAAACACATGACCTACCACAAGGTACCGCAACACACAACCTGCACACGCTAACAACACACACCAAACACATGACCTACCACAAGGTACCGCAACACACAACCTGCACACGCTAACAACACACGCCAAACACATGACCTACCACAAGGTACCGCAACACACAACCTGCACACGCTAACAACACACACCAAACACATGACCTACCACAAGGTACCGCAACACACAACCTGCACACACTAACAACACACACCAAACACATGACCTGCCACAAGGTATCGCAACACACAACCTGCACACGCTAACAACACACACCAAACACATGACCTACCACAAGGTACCGCAACACACAACCTGCACACGCTAACAACACACACCAAACACATGATCTACCACAAGGTACCGCAACACACAACCTGCACACGCTAACAACACACGCCAAACACATGACCTACCACAAGGTACCGCAACACACAACCTGCACACGCTAACAACACACACCAAACACATGACCTACCACAAGGTACCGCAACACACAACCTGCACACGCTAACAACACACACCAAACACATGACCTACCACAAGGTACCGCAACACACAACCTGCACACGCTAACAACACACACCAAACACATGACCTACCACAAGGTACCGCACCAAACACATGACCTGCTAGACGCTAACAACACGCACTGTAAACACAACCTGCTACATGTTAACAACACACCGAAAACAGCCTGCTACATGCTAACAATGTACAACAAAAACAACCTGTTACATGCTAAAAACACAATGAAACCAACCTGCTACATGTTACACGCTAACAGACAGAACACATAACCTGCTACACGTTAACACAACAAGCACAAAACCTGCAACTTGTTAACAACACGCACCAAAAACAACCTTTTACATGTTAACAAAATTCAACGAACACACAACCTGTTACACACTGACAACACACAGAACAGTCAAGAGACTGTCAAGAAATGCACATAAACTGCTAAATTGTCTAATTATCGTTATCAACAAAATCCCATAAAATATCAAGATATATTTGTTGTCAATATCGCACAGCCCTAGTGGTTATGTTTGTTTCAGCATTAGAGAACACAAATTGGATGTACAAGCTAGCAAATTATTGGAAAAATGTGTGAAGAGCCTGTGCTCAGATCATTCATCCATCCAGGATTGATTATTTAGCAGACATAACAAAACAAACTGGAGTATAAAGTTGTGCTTAGCACATGTATCTGCTAAGCGTCGCTAACAAAACTCTGAATATCTTTCAAAGATTTGATGGCATGAAGCTCACAAACGTTCACTAATCCAGGGAAGTTTCTCCCTCATTCATCATTTCTGGCAACGTTTTCAATCATTTACATTCAGTTTGATTTAATCTGACTATACTGTGGTTGAGTTACTGTCTTTAATGTCCTTCATGCTCAAACGACCGCTTGCTTATTCAATCTGTGTAAATAAACATTTGTTTTAATGTGACCTGCCAAGTTAAATAATGAAACGCACAGCGAGCGCTGGCTACCCCGGTTCAGCAGCCGTATGTCTCTCACAGATGTACGTTACATATGGATTTCTGTATAATTCTGTCGACCTTTAGAGATGAAACAGAAAACCATCTTAGTTCAGCATATTCAGCAAAATATCAAGTTTGATGAGTGTCTGAAATGTCATAAACACAGTTATTATCGCCCATCTTTATTTCTCTGTGGCATTTTAAGTAGAGATTGACCTCAGATTTCCGTGACATTTCATCTTGTGTGTATCTGTGCTGAATGGAAAACAAAGCATACTTCAGCTCACAGTTTGACCCGAGCCGAACCCCACCATAAGACTACAGCCAACATGTGACCACTCAGAAACAGTTCAGACTAAACACTTCTGAGTTTAGAAAGAGACATATTCTTGAGATTCTTGGTAACGTCCCCGGCTGCTGTTTTCTAACATGCGGTAAAGCTGTTATCTACTGGGTAAAGACTGAAATATACAACACAAGAATGAATGATAACTATAAGGATAACAATAGAGATATAGTTCTAAAATCGGTCCACAGCTCAACTATTAACGATAAAGGCACAGAGAAATAATATACAGGTGAAACTCGAAAAATTAGAATATCGTGCAAAAGTTCATTTATTTCAGTAATTCAACTTAAAAGGTGAAACTAATATATTATATAGACTCATTACATGCAAAGTAAGATATTTCAAGCCTTTATTTGTTATAATTTTAAGCCATAATCATCAAAGTTATAACAACTAAAGGCTTGAAATATCTCACTTTGCATGTAATGAGTCTATAATATATTAGTTTCACCTTTTAAGTTGAATTACTAAAATAAATGAACTTTTGCACAATATTCTAATTTTTCAAGTTTCACCTGTAGTTGGAATCACTTTCAGAACGAGTTTTCCAGCTGATGAACAATAAAAACTTTGACAGCCAATCAGAATCCTGCTTTAAAGAGCTCCAGCATTTAAAGTGGCAGATGTACGCGTTTATAAGAAACAGGAGGATATCGTCCGCTGGTGTGGAAGATAATAGTTATCTTTATAGCTATTGTTCTTGGGGTTAAGTCTTAAAGTGATAGTTCACCCAAAAATGATCATTCTGTCTTTATTTACCCGTATGTCGTTCAAACTTGTATGACTTTCATTCATCTTAAAACAGAAATTATATTTTTAATGAAACCCGAGTGATTTCTATCCCTCCATTCAATGTCCACACTTCCAAACCTTTGAAACGTTCTTAAAGAGTGTGTAAAAGTGATATGAATGGAGCGGTTTAATCCAAGTCTTCAGAAGAAACACGATCGCTTTATATGATGAACACGTTTAATTTAAGCTTTTATTTTAACATCGATCAACATGCATACATGTAGAGCACATCAAATATGGTAAACATGGTAGCTCAAATGTGCTCGTCTGACAAACGAGAACAAAACTCATAGGTCATGTCTCGTCACAAGACATGGATTAAACCTCTGTATTCATATTGATTACATTTACAATGTCTCATATTAATTACATTTACAATGCCTGAACGTTTTGAAGCGTCTAAGTTGACTGCAGTTTCAATGGAGGGACAAAAATCTCTTGGGTTTCATTAAAAATATCTTCATCTGTTCCAAAGATGAACGAAAGTCTTGTGTAAAGACCTGTAAATGATGACTGAATTTTGAAGTCTTGGTGAACTAACACTTTAATACACATGTAAGCCATAATAACCTATGAAATGCTACCATAAATGCTCAACTGAAGTCAATGTTTTTTTATGATTGGTCCAGCTAATGTCTAGTCACCTTAATTTCTAAAGCGCTTTATACAATACAGATTGTTTCCACATAAGTTGCACGGTAATAATCAGGAATCAATGATGCATCATCATAAAGCAAACTCTATAAAGCAGCTCTAACAAGACAATAGTGTCATTATTCAGTTCAGTGTAACTGTAAAGTTCATCAATTATGAGTTCGATGCATCTATAAGCAGCTCTACATAAGACAATAGTGTTATGCACTGAGTCAGTTTACTATTGATTCAATTCAGTTCAATAACTGTGATGTGGCAAAGTTCTTCAATTATGAAACGCAGTCGACTCGACTATGAAGAAGCTCTGCAGAAAACAGTGATGTGATCATCCAGCCTAATTCAGCTCAAGTTTGGTTCTCACCCAGTAGTGTCAGTGCAGGCATATCATTTAGCCAAACGCCGGCCCATTGAGCGCCGGCATTACGGCGGTCTCTGAGTCGCTCTGAGGGTTGTGTTGGTGACGAGCTCCTCTGCTGTGGTCCCTGCAGAAGTATCCCGAGAAGCTGTACTTCGAAGGCCTGGCGGAGCAGGTCAACCCCCCCATTCAGCTGCAGTCCCAGTACCTGCCCATCTACTTCGGGAACGTGTGCCTGCGCTTCCTTCCCGTGTTCGACATCGTCATCCATCGCTTCCTGGAGCTGCTGCCCGTGTCCAAGTCTCTGGAGACGCTGCTCGACCACCTGGGCGGGCTCTACAAGTTTCACGGTGAGAGGCAGGAAGGCTAGTGGATCTCACGCAGGGAATTAAAAGAGTTTAAATTATTATTTAGGAGCACCTATGCTGCTTTTTCCATCTTTCTATAGTGTGTAATGTTGCCGTTTGAGCATGAAAAAGAGAGTTCTTCTCTATATCAGTGTCAGTGTTTCTGAACTCCTGAAACGCCTCCATTGTTGTCTTGAGTTTCTTCCGGGAACGAACACGTCACAATATTCCTCATTATAATAATTCATGCGCAGAATAAAGGGGCGGGGCCTGGTTGAGTTAGTTAGTAGTGTGTTAAACTGGCGGTTATGGTAAGAGGCGGACATTTCCCAAACACACTCAAAGTGCTCGACCAATCACAACACACTGCTCCAGTCGACCGATCAGAGCACAGTCTGCTTTTCAGAAGGAGGGGCTTCGTAGAGACAGGAAGTAAACAGAGCGTTACTGACAGACTGGGAAGAGAGGAGCCGCAACAATGGAGAATATGGGGAAATAATTAACATTCAAGCAGGAAAACCTGTTCTAGTAGAGCCTGAAACTACATCAAGACTCTGAGAAAGGGCAGAATAGGTCGTCTTTAAAGGGATACTTCAGGATTTAGCATTAAGCTTTGTATTAGTAGAAAACCTGTAGTATTTTCGAATTACCATACTTTCCACCCTCATATCCCCCTGAGACGAGAGATTTATGTATTTTTTGTCTGGAAAAAAATCCTCCGATGACGCAAAAATCGTCATTTTGCGTCATTGGAGGATTTTTTGGCCAGAGGCTAAAGACTACAGCCAGTAGTAGAGGCTGTCCCGCATGTTCTCAACCCGCCCATAGAGGGTGGGATCTCACTCACAGAATGTACACATAGTGTCAGACATCTTTTTTGGAAGCTAAGCTAGCAGGCTCTTGTTCTGTGGAGAAAGCTGAGTAGTAGGGGTTACCATCCTCTTTTTCCCGGACATGTCCGGCCGTCGATGTCCGGGATTCAGCTTTTGCTTTCTGCAGTCGCCATTCATTGTTTACATGCACACCTTTTGTTTCAATCTAACTGAATTCATTCCGATTGGTGAATCTGAATGTAGTGTTTACATGAACGCTAAACAAGTGATCGGTTGATGTGCGTTTTAACATTGCTAAGAAAATTCCCGCTCACAGGTGTGTCGCTACATTTTGGGCGATCTTGAAATCCCGGGCAGACTCATCACGGAGACTCTCTAGTAGCCTAGACTTGTTGTTTAACTACTGCGCTCTGTTACCGGTAGGCGTGGCCTCCTAGGGCAGCGAAGCAAGTGCATTCTGGGAGTTGTTGTCTTTCATCCACATAAGCCAAAAATACATTTTCTCGCTTTTCTCAGTCTAGAAAGCTCCAAATTCAAAAATAATTTCACATTTCTTCTACATAAATGACCCATTTTAAATACACATTCATCTTTCCAGAGGTGAAGTATCCCTTTAATATATTTAAGTTCCCCTGTAGTCAATCATTATATCCCTTAAAACTCATGTTTGATCACCAAAATGACATATTTAAATGTTTTTTCATTGAAAAAGAAAAATCTCCATGCCTTAAAATAGCTTGAATGTAACTCGACACCCTTGCCTCATTTAGTATTTGCGGTTCTATGAATATGCAGATGAGCCCCGCCTCCACTCACTCACTCAGCTCAGAGATCCACTGGTTGACGATCACACGTTGATCTGATTGGTTACAAGGTCGTTTGTGACGTCAGAAACACCAGCGATTTCAAACCGTGTTTTTGAGACTGTCTTTGGTTCACTGCAGTTTTAAGCACAAGACACATAAACAACATTAAAAAAACACAGGGGGATTTTAAGATATCAAACTCTAAATTAAAATTGTAATCATATTCGCCCACACACACACACAATAAGTTATATATTATTTTTCTTACTGAAGAACACAGTTTTTGAATCGTGATCTATTAATTTGATTAATTAATGACTACTTTTTTTGCCTTTACTCTTTTACCATAAAACCTTTGACATGCAGATCGTCCGGTGACGTACCTGTACAACACGCTGCATTATTACGAGAAACACCTGCGAGATCGCACCAACCTGAAGAGGAAGCTGGTCCACGCCATCATGAGCTCGCTCAAGGACAACCGCACCCCCGGCTGGTGTCTCAGCGAGACCTACCTGAAGTGTGGGATGAACCCCCGAGAGGACAACATCTGGATCCCTGACGACACCTACTACTGCAAACTCATCGGCCGGCTGGTGGATAATATCCTTTCCTGAGCGCATCACAGCCAGCGCCATCACAAGAATACATTTAAGAGATACAGGGATGGGGTTTTTTCCCGTTTTTCCAATCTGAGATGTATGACCCATGTGAATTGTGTCAATCTGAGAACAAATTAATTAGTTAGGGGGTTGTGACTGCATGAACGGCCAAAAGTGATTACGTAACAAACCACAAAATACTGTGTTTTCAAATCCATGCATTAATTTGATATGCAGCGATTGCTTCGAACTGCTGTGTTTGGGGAAGCTTTATCATCTCAGTCAGGGTCCAACATTTACACTCGTCAGCCACTGAATCAGAGTAAAAATCAGCGTTCACGAGTATCTGAAGCTGCGTAACTCACCAGTTGCCTGGTAACCTTATATATTTTAACAATGTATGGTAATGAGAACACGATTCGGACTAGTGTGAGTATCTCATTTAATATTAATATAAATATACATAATTAAATTACTCTAGATAGTAATTTATAAAAAGCAAGTCATGATATGGTGTTTTTGGTGTCTGCTTTACTTATAAAACATGTTTGGAACTAGCCATCTTCCCAAATTTGTCATGAGCATCGCTTATAAATCTGTTGCCAAAAAAAAGCAGCTTAATGCACAGCAAAATCCCCAGAGTTAAATTAACTCTGCTCAGAGAACATTTGGTCCCTCTCTACAGAGAGTTAAAATAACTCTGAATCAGAGTTAAAGTTAATGAGATACTTAAGTGATTAATTAAGTGATGATTGGGCATTAATGATGAACACCTGCTGTCAACAAGCAGAATCACTGAAGGAAAGAGAAACAACAAGAACAGAAAAAAAGATAAACACAAGAACTACAACTGACTTCTAGCCACAGCCTTAGATGAAATCAAATGTAGACAAAAGACATTAAATCTCTCTAGTTCTCAGCAGAGGAGGATTAAACAACTCCACAAACAGCATTACCAGCTTCACTTATTACTAACCAGACTGACTTTATTTCTGTCACGTCTACAGAAGGTCTTACTGAGAATTAACAGGAGTTTAGATGTTGACGATTTATTGAAAATGTTTGATCACCATTATGGCGATGAGTGTTTCCTTTAGTTGGTCAGATTTGACTCTTGGCTTTTATTCCGAGTTTGTGGTTTTTGTAACAGGTCTTACCAATACACGTAATTTATTACAAAGAAAGTCAAAAACAAAGATGATCAGGTGATATAGTTTTCAACAACAAAAAATAGAATAATGCACTTATCTCATCGCTGTCCAATAGTGGTTATATGATGTTAATACATTATATTCACTAACAATACTCTCTTGACACAGATCGGACATTATGATTTTTTTATTTTTAAAATATATTATGGGGATTTTTTTTTTCAAGACACAGACATCAAGATTCAGCATATGAATCTCAACAGTGGTAACATGCTTCATGCCGCAATGCATGCTGGGAGCCACAATAATATAAAACGTATGGCTCCCAGCATGCATTGCGGCATGAAGCATGTTACCATTGTTGAGATTCATATGCTGATTCTTGATGTCTGTGTCTTGGAAAAAAAAATCCCCATAATGTTTTTTAAAAGTCAAAAATCAGAATGTCCGATCTGTGGCAAGAGAGTATTGTTAGTGAATATAATGTATTAACATCATATAACCACTTGTGGACTGTGATGAGATAAGTGCATTATTCTATTTTTTGTTGTTGAAAACTATATCAACTGATCATCATTGTTTTTGGCTTTCTTTGTAACAAATTACGTGTTATGGTAAAACCTGTTACAAAAACCACAAACTCAGAATAAAAGCTAAGAGTCAAATCTGACCAACTAAAGGAAACACTCATCGCCATAATGGTGATCAAACATTTTCAATAAATCATCAACATCTAAACTTCTGTTAATTCTCAATAAGACCTTCTGTAGACTTAACAGAAATAAAGTCAGTCTGGTTAGTAATAAGTGAAGCTGGTAATGCTGTTTGTGGAGTTGTTTAATCCTCCTCTGCTGAGAACTAGAGAGATTTAATGTATTTTGTCTACATTTGATTTCATCTAAGGCTGTGGCTAGAAGTCAGTTGTAGTTCTTGTGTTTATCTTTTTTTCTGTTCTTGTTGTTTCTCTTTCCTTCAGTGATTCTGCTTGTTGACAGCAGGTGTTCATCATTAATGCCCAATCATCACTTAATTAATCACTTAAGTATCTCATTAACTTTAACTCTGATTCAGAGTTATTTTAACTCTCTGTAGAGAGGGACCAAATGTTCTCTGAGCAGAGTTAATTTAACTCTGGGGATTTTGCTGTGTGGTCTCTCTTTGGTTGTCCGCCAAAATAAATGTGACCCATGCAGGCAAAATGAGTCGCAATGAGCAAATATTAAAAAATGAGTTTATCTCTATCAAAATTGTGTTTGATTTGGACAAGAAAGACTGAGCTGCACCTGTTTGAAGTCGATATAGTCAGCAGTCAATTTGGAGAAAAACCTAGTTAAAGTCTTCTGAAACCATCCCTGATAATAACACCAAATCTGGCACTCGCCATGTCAAACCCAAATATCTATAGGAAAAATAGATTTTCAACTTTTTTCCCATGATACCACATTTGTTTTATTAAGTCAAGTCACCTTTATTTCTATAGCGCTTTTTACAATAAAGATTGTTTCAAAGCAGCTTTACAGAGATAACAATAAAATAATGTAATATTGTAATAATATTGTTAAATATAAAATGAAATGTCCAACTAAGCAAGCCAAAAGCTAATGGCGACAAAGGCGAAAAAGGCGACAACATTAATGAAACAAACAGCCTATATATTCAGACCTACTGTAACGCACGATCTAATATAATGTTACACATCAGATGATTTTCCCCAACAGTGAACTAAACGTTTATTTAATAACGTTAAGAATTTTTGCGTGAATACTCGCCAAGACAGATATTTTGAAATACTGTAATTCTGTGTATGTGTGTATATATCGGGATCGTCTTTGTGCACACGCATCGGATCTGTCAGTCAGCGCGAGTAAGACCGTTTTTCATGGAGCAAGGAAAGGTGGTACTCTCAGAAAACTTACAAATAAAGATACTTTTAGATGTTTAATCGCTATTTGGAGCATTGGGATCGCTAGACGAGGGCTTAATGAACTCAAAAACTTCAAAATCAAAAAATTCCACTTGTTTTGCCTGAAGTTCGAAATAATCCTGTGCGCATTCCCACTCATTTTGTCAGCACGGGTCACAGATGTTCTATGGTTTAACATTTGAAACTCTTAAATGTTGCCTTTAAGCTGATACACATGCTGCCTCTGACTAGCAACGGCTGTGATGCTAACTAACGGCTACTGGCGATTCGTATAAAAAGGTCTGAGATGTCCATCCCACACCAACTTCCCGTCTCAAGTAGAAATATGTCAACAGAGGAAAGAGTCCCATTCAAGCTCTTTAGAGTGTGTAGTGTGTGAGTTAGCCTAGCAGAAGAGTCAGGATGAAGTGTATATCGTCTCCTTAACCGAGGGCACCCATGGCAGGCAAGTCCCCGGGGCCGTTCCCCAACTGCGACTGGCGCTTCAACGAGTTCCCCAACCCGGCGGCGCACGCGCTGCACGTCACCTGTGTGGAGCTCATGGCTCTGGCTGTGCCCGGCAAAGACGTGGGCAACGCCCTGCTCAATGTGGTGCTCAAGAGGTCAGAGGTCATGACACATGAGACACATATTCGTTCATACAGTGCTGTGTGTTGAAGTTTGATGTGTGATAAATGTGTTTTGCAGCCAGCCGCTGGTTCCCCGTGAGAACGTCACGGCCTGGATGAACGCGATTGGACTGGTCATCACTGCTCTGCCTGTACGCACACGGTCTTTGTTCATGTTCCTCTCTCTGCCACTCTTTCACTCATACAGCAGCTAGTGAGCAGTAACTCCTGCTGAATGATGATGTAGACTCGCCATTGGGCCGCTTGGGTTAGGCGCAGCGTTTGGGACCATAATTGTTCGTGGCAGTGCTACTTAAGGATAATTTAGATACTATTACAGTGTTTTCCATGTATTGATTTATCTCTGGCGGCCCTCCACAAATAGATTTCAGTGTTTCCCATTCATTTACTAGACAGTGGCGGCCCGAAAATATATTTAAACTTCTCATAATAACATAGAAGGTCTTTAAAGGGATACTCCACCCAAAAATGAAAATTCTGTCATCATTTACTCACCCTCAAGTTGTTGCAAACCTGAGTTTCTTTCTTCTGATGAACACAAAGGAAGATATTTTGAAGAACGATTGGAACCAAACAGTTGTTTGGCACCATTGACTTCCATAGTCGAAAAAAAAAAAAATACTATGGAAGTTCCAATCCTTCTTCAAAATATCTTCCTTTGTGTTCAGCAGAAGAAAGAAACTCATACAGGTTTGCAACAACTTGAGGGTGAGTAAATGATGACATCATTTTCATTTTTGGGTGGAGTATCCCTTTAATGTCGTGTTTTGCGCCATTGCTGTCAAACAAACTAAAATCGAAAGCGCGATTAGGCTTTGTGTCTCCCAAATCGCAAGACTCTGTTTGCGCTGGTCAAAGAGAAGTGTGCGCTTTGCTCACGCGTTCACAGTTCAAAGTGGATGAATGCAGTGAACTCCATCTGTGCATGTGCTGAGTTTAGCATTTGAGAACGCAGTTACGCATTATTTCCACATCTGCATAGTTGACAATTACAGCAATTCACTAGATTTGTAATGAGACGCGTTTGTAAACATGTTTTCCACCAAAATAAAAGCTCAACTGCAATTTCCGTCAAAATAAAAGCTCACGTGTCATGCGTATGGGTTGGAGCTCTTCATTTTGAACTCTCGAAGTGCACCACCAGATTGATGAAGTGGATTTTTGTTAGCTTTTTTGTTGTATTTTTGTCATTTTTATTCGTTTTTGTAAATGTGTCTTTAGTTTTTATTAATTATTATTTTAGTTAGTTATTTTAATACATCAAGTTAAACTAAATGAAACTTACCCTTGGCAACTAGCTGAAATAAAGTAAGTTTAATTTTTTAAGTATTCTAATTTATTTCAGTTAACATTTATTCTATTTAAAAAATGATGGGATTTGAAGCCATAATTGTCTTCTTTTCGACTCCAAATTATAACATTTGATTTCAGTTTCTGTTCCAAGGACTTTTAGTGTGTATTTCCTTTGTTTGGTTCCTGTTTCCTTTGTTCTATTCACCAGTTCGGAATAGCAAACTGTTCTGAGTAGGTACTACATTTGGATTTACTTCTGATCCATTAAAAAAGTACTCTCTATGTAATATTAATAATATGTGTAGTATGAATGAAATTCGGACAACTGCCGCACACACATAAACGAGACATAACATAAATAGTCCAGGCCTGGTCCTCTCTCATCCTTCACTGTCGACGCTTCTACTTTTATGCTTCCAAAGCTCGAGACCGCGTGAAGCTCATTATCTCTCATGACACTGGCCTCGCTTGCCACACTGTTTCTTGAGTTTCTCGTTATCCTGTGTATTTACTGCCCTTGGTTTGGTTTTCTTGGTTATTTTATTAAATAAATGAAACTTAGATGCTACATTTGAGCCCACATCTCCTCTTCCTTACCTTGCCTTGCCGTGAAGCATATTTCTAAGACTCAATATCTCTGGTTAAGTTAATGTAATGTTCTGTTTCTTTCTCAGGAGCCGTACTGGATCGTCCTCCACGACCGCATCGTGAGTGTGATCAGCAGTCCGGTTCTGAGTTCGGAGTCGGAGTGGGTCGGGTACCCCTTCCAGCTGCTGGACTTCACCGCGTGCCACCAGTCGTACTCAGAGATGCACTGCAGTTACATTCTGGCGCTCGCACACGCCGTCTGGCATCACTCCAGCATCGGCCAGCTCTCCCTCATCCCCAAGTAAGACATCAGAGCCGTCTCAGAGTAACCAGCACCAACACCTCCTGCCCAGGGGCCAACACATTTCACCACACCTGCCTATATGGTGCAGAGAGACATTTACCACTGTATTTTGCAGATTTAAAAAAAAAAAAAAAAAAAAAAACGGATGCACAGACACTCAAATTCTGACCAATACTCAGTTTAATCAAACTTAAGGTCATAGAACATCTCAACTGTCCTTAATGGTATAAAAAAGTCGAAATTAACATTTTAATAGGTCTTAAATTTGGAGATGGAAAAACAGTAATTTTGGTACAATCTAATGTGATTATTAAACTTCTGAAGTCTATGGTTTTATTAAATATGAGCTCTGCAAGTTCAAAGTCAAAATGCGGCGCTGTTGCTGGTTCGACTCGGTTTCAGTGCAGTTCACAATCATTGAATACTGCGCATTTATGCCCATAGATTGCTTATGATTTACTGTTATACTACGGGGCTGTGGATTGCTTGCATCTGATTGGTTGTGGATTGCTTGCATCTGATTGGCTGACGAACGTTCTTATGTGTGCAGTTATTTTCAGGGAAACGCACGAGTAAAGTAGTTCCAGCAGGTCTCGACCGCATTACAGCTCCATATCACTTCGCCAAATGATTTCAGTTATTTCAAAGGTCTTTACAGCCGACAACAGCAAAAGAACCAAAAACCACAACGACACTGACTCAGCAAATAAATATAAATATAGCAATAGGATAAAAATTACAGACTATATCCATGTTTTCTCCTGCTCTGTCTCTCATAGAAACACACACACATACAGTACAACGGAGCAACGGGGGCTTGGGGTCAGATGTGTAAGAAATTAGTTCTGCACACAAAACACCAGCTTTTTAAGGACAAATGAAATAAAACATTGAGCAATGTCTAGAGGCGTGGTAATTGGGGAACAATAAGAGTAGTAATTCACTCCAGTCCGTTGCATTGTTAGAAATAGTGCACAGTCGAGGTGCATATTTTTATTTTTATTTAAACAGTTTAATTTAGCAGGGACAATGCACATTAATAAGCATAAATGCAAATGCGCCAGAATTAGCCAAGAGACTATTTTTCATCTATAGTCCTTGGACAGTTGTTACATAGTCAACCTATAAAACTTAAAAAACAATTATAAAATTAATTTAACAATCTTTTAAAATGAAGTCATGCATTATGAATACAATGAGCTAGAAGGAACACAAACATTATACTGAAATGATTTTCATGGACGTCTCATGGGCTTTTCATATTTGATGGACCTCATCTGTGTGAATTAGCAGCCAGCAGCAGTAAAGCAAAGACATTTCAAAATAAGAGTCCCAGTAAACTGTATCTAGCATTGTATACCCTTTCAGTTCCACTCGCACAAACTGAATTTGGAAAACAAGCTTTTCTGTATGCGGCACGCAGTGATTGGAACGTTTTACACAATTACCTGAAACTGCAGACAATGAACATTTTAGAATCTTTGCTTAGTGAGCTGTTAACGGAAGAAACAATTTGTAAATGTTTTTAATTGTTTTGATGATATATTTAAATGTTATGGTGATTTATTTATTTAAAAAACAAATTATAATGTTGTGCTGCTCATCTTAGCCTGGTTACTTCTGTAAAAGAGATTTTAAAAGTTTTATCCGGTTAAATAAAAGGCAAATAAAAATGTAATCACACCTTGACACGGGAAGGAAAAACTAAGAAATACAGAGTTCTGTCATGAAACACTAGATGACGCAGCCTGATTGGTCCTTAACTCAATCCGCTTGCAATCACGTCATTCTCTATAGGACGCAGCTGATTGGTTCCTCTGTATCAGTAGCCAATGAACTCGCTGCTCAACCTAATCCTGATCAGAAGCCCTCCCCCTTCCCCAGCTCCACCTGTATAGACCTGCTACGGGTGATTCATGTACACTATTGTGCAGCAGCAGCATGTGTTACATGCTCACAGGAGTGTGTCGTGTGTGTATTGGTAGTAGAATAGCAGATCTATTCCACCAAGGCCAAACATATCAGTATTGTCATACACATTACCATCCCAAATACTCAGAGTTGTCATGACAGAACATTATTTAACATATTTAATAAATAGATTTTACCATTATATACAATAATCTATAATCTGTCTTTCTTTAAATGCTTTATTTTATAATCAGAAAATTCAAATATGTCTTATTCATATGTATTGATATTTTGGTACATAAACCATTTACAATACATATTGAATAAAATTGCAGTCAAACCCTTAAGTCCTTGTTGAATGTGTTCTGCAATACACGATTTATTTTGAGATTGAATGGGCTTGTTCTGAATAGACATACAGAATTCATTTTTATTTGTGCCTTAAAAAATGTCTTAAGTTAAATTTGACTGCGGATAATGATAAATCCTTGAGTGTTGTAGTTGAGTGAGTGAGTGAGTGAGTCAGTTGTTTGTTGAGTAGTTCTGAAATGCAGTACTAGTGTGTGTGTGTGTGTGTGTGTGTGTGTGTGTGTGTGGGGATGAGTGCAGTGCTTCAGTTCTCCTGCCTCCACACGCTCCTCATCCCACAGCATCACACACACACACACACACACACACACACACACAGAGAGAGACGCATCGGTCGTGAAGAAGAAGACCCATTTTACTTCAGTGATCTGCTGTCGTTTCAAATGATAATCCATTTTGTACCAGGATGAAGCTGGACAGGATGACTTGAAAAAATGGATTTCATAACATGGTGAAACGTTCTTTCAGAGACAGAGGTTTTGATGAAAGATTATGAAGACAATTTTTTTTTTATCTTTGCATAACGTACTGATGAATCGAAGGCATTAGTAGCAGTGCATTATACTGTAAAATAAGGTCAATTTAGATGTTCTGTCTACTTTAAAGGTAGTTCATGTAGTGTACACTATTAGTTGGGCTGAGATTTTTTAATGTTTTTGACAGAAGTCTCTTCTGCTCACCCTGGCTGAAATTATTTGATCAAAAATACACTAAAAACAGTGAAATATTAAACAGTTTTCTATGTGAATATACAGTAAAGTGTAATTTATTCCTGTGATCAAAGCTGAATTTCCAGCATCATTACTCCAGTCTTCAGTGTCACATGATCCTTCAGAAATCACTCTAATATGAGGATCTGATGCTCAAGAAACATTTATGATTATTATTATCAGTGTTGAACACAGTTATTCTGCTTCATTGTTGTGGAAACCGTGATGCATTATATTTTTCAGGATTCTTTGATGAATAGAAAGTTCAAAAGAACAGCATTTATTTGAAACATTTTTGATGTCACTTTTGATAAATTTAATGCGTCCTTGCTGAATAAAAGTATTAATTTCTCTATAGAAAGAAACAGTCGTACTGACCCCAAGCTTCTGAACGGTAGTGTGTGTTTTCTGTAGTCTGTGTGTGTGTCAGTCCTCGTGCTGCGGTCACATGCTCTGTTTGTTTTGAAGTGTAAAAGCGTCTGTTTAACTGTGTGTGCTGACAGTGTGTGACGTCTGGGATCGGGTCCATGAACACACAGATAACTCAGTGACAGGTGGCTCAGACAGAGCAGTGATAGGACGCGCTTAACAGCGTCTCACACACTCGTCTGCAGCGACGGGGGAACGTTAGCACACACTCCCCTCCGCCTGTACAGAGAAACTATTTATCAGTGCACATCATTATTGTGTTTAATTCATGCGTCTCATAATAATCTTGCATCAGAATAAGTTCCTCTTGCAGCATCTCTTCTCTTCTCTGATGACGAGGGCGGGGCTATAACCTGTCAATCACACCAGATCCACCAATAGCAAACCACAACCATCCAATCAATTCCCCACAGACACAATCAAGCCCCGCCCACATTAGTTCTTGTTCCTGAAGCGTTTCACTCAGATATACAGGACACAACAGAAGAGAAAAGACTAACTTCCGCTTCCTACAGCGGTGTCAGTGTTTTACTACTGCTCTGAACACAGCTCATCCCAATCCAGGCACAATTAGTCTGATTAATGAAGATGTGTTCTCAGCGGATGACATCATCGTGACTCGGAGACTCATATCGATCTGTCTGGAGGTCATGAAATCAGAACATTAAACCCATTTTCATGACATTTTCAACTCTTCTACTTGAAACACAATGACCTTCTGTTATTGATCATGTCAAGACTGGATTTTACAGCAGAAGGATGAGCTTCATGAATCTGTTCAAGTGTCTCCTTCATGGTCAAACACTTTCTCTCAGGGCAATCTTCAACACCGACTCAACCAACAGAGGGCGTTTAGGGCGGGTGGACTGACCAATGGCAGACTAGAGATTGTTCTGGAAACATATTTTTTTTAACCATTATTTTTGCATAGTATTTTTGCAAATCCATTTGGTGACACTAGTGGGACAGAAAATACATTTTTTAATGGTAATTTTGAAGACCTGGACAAATAAAATGTATAATATTATTCATATACAGAACCAACCCATACAATCTCACAATAAATGCATCTCAAAAACTTTAATATAAGTAAACCGGCTGCGGCACACATGCGACGAGGACTTAATACTGCTTATCTGCAAAACACGTAACTGCAAGTTTAAAATTCCTACAAACTAGATGCTGAGCGGTATTAGATTTTGCTGACACAATAACAATGACAGATTATGCTGATTGTAGTAAAAAAAAAAAAAATGTATATATATATATTAAAAGTGTTAAATAACACTCTTAGTCTTTTCTTCCTTTGACGAGGCTGGCCGGAGAGAAGACACAAGAGTTGAGTTAAATACCATATACAGTTTGTGTAAACAAAATTGCAATAATAAGCAGACAAAGAATGCATCATGCAAGACTTTTAATTGCAAACAAACCTGAAATATACTGGGACTCTTATTTTGAAATGTGTTTGCTTTACTACTTCCAGCTGCTCATTAAAACACAAATATGCACCCTTCCATCCATCTACAACATATTACGATATAAACACTTTATAATTGTTATAATTCATCAACAATAAACCAAAGCAATAATTTGGCATAATATATTTTTTTATATAAAAAGACTCTTGAGGTGTTATATAGTGAATATAGTACATGAAAGGGAAGTTGCGCTCGTTTTTTCTTCACTATTGGGACGAATATCCGAGTGAAACGGCTTCTGGAACAACTGTATTCTGTAAAATACTGGCAGCAGAGACACCAGCAACATACTGTAATTCTACCGTATTAATACTGTGAAATGACTTTGTTGCCATTTGCTGTGAAAAGTACATGCAGTCCAATTCTGTGATTATTTCAATTTACAATACACTCATAAAAAAAGGTGGGTTGAAAACAATTTGGGTCATTTTGGCAACACCGCTCAAATTAGATTTGAAATTAAAAGCACACAGGAAATTACTACAGTAAAAACACAACAGCAATAGGCTAATAAAAAGGTGAACATTTATTTATGAGCAAGAACACCCAAAATGGACAAAAATACAGGCAAGAGTAGAAGCAACATGCACGTTTCACATGTAAGAAAAAGTGCAGAAAAGAAGACAAACTCCAACTCTGGAGTCTTTGTATTGTCGCTCAATCATATACAGTACAGTACACTACGAAACGAGACAAAACCTGTGCAAAAGTACGGGACAGTACTATACAATAAATGACTAAAGAAACAGGACAGTAGGCACAGTAAAAGACACAGGTAAACCATATTGCGTTTTCTCCTGCTTATGAGCACTAGACGGCCGACACCATCAGGCTGAGTGCCACCAAGAAACACACAGCCTGAAAGCCTTAATAAACACTGAACTTTGGGAATAAATGATGTATTATAGTGAATCGACAGGATTTTACCCTTTCCGTTTAATGCGTTTATAATCACTCACTTATAAGCCATTCCTGCTTGTTCAGTTCCAGCTCACGAGTCACCGTTCCAGTGATTTAGACCTCCAGTTTTAAAAGAAGCTTTCACAGTTTTCTCTTAAGGGATTAGAAGTTTCCTTCCACAATTATTCCTGTCATAAGTGCCACATGTTGATTTCAGGTGCCATGTTTCAGTTCTTCCCGCTCGCCACAGTCACCCGTCCAGCTGTAGAAGAACACTCTTCGCTGCTTTGATGATTTTCCACACCCTGAGGTCATGAGCACCTCAAACTCCTTTGAAACACACGTTCAGCGCCTTTGATGCTATTGGCACCAGCCCACAATGCATTGCGTACTACAGTACAAAACCGTAATACATGAATACAGTAGATCAGTGTTGAAAATGGGCTGTACATTAACAGCAGTTGCTTACCGTGCAGAATATTACCCAGCATGCATTGTGTTCTACAGTACATTACTGTTTTAATGGAAAACAGTATGTTACTGTCAAAATGTGGCCTTTTTTACAGTGAAGAACAAATGTGGGCGGGGCTTGATTGTGTCTGTGGGGAATAGACCCCTTTCACGCCGACGTCACAGTTACATCACGGCGCTAGCTGGAGGCAAAACAAACGGACAACTGGAGGCGGCTACATAATAAGGAGCTTAAATTATTATTATTAAATGTCATCTTGTTGTGTTGTTGGGTGCAAGAATCAATGAAAAATTAATATGCTGTATTTTTATTTCTAGAAAATATTCACATCATTAAAATTGCACCGTAATGTCACTCTTTACATTGTCGTCTTCTCGGCGCTGGCTAGGCAGAACTGCGGATCGTACACACAAGTCTTGTACATGATCATTCAGCACATAGTTATAGGCATCTAAAGATTTACATGCCCTCCGTTTCTCTTTACGCTCGGTAGGTGTAGAAGTCAGGACACTCAACCAAGGTAACGTTAATCCTGTCAGATCGTCCATCCATTGACAGTGTGTACAGTAGGCCGACGGGTCAGGCAATCTGGTTCCAAATAACAATCGCGGTCCTGGACACTGAGTGACCTTGCACATTAAGATAAAATCAGATTTTCTCCAGTCATTGTTAATAAACAAGCTAACAAAACTTGCAATCTAACGTTAGGGAAGCGGCCAGAGGGATCCTTCTGCCTCCACCTAAGCTCCGCCCACAAAAAACGTCACCATGTTTACTAACTGAAAAGGGGTCTATTGATTGGATGGTTTTGGTTTGCTATTGGTGGATCTGGTGTGATTGACGGGTTATAGCCCCGCCCTCGTCATCAGAGAAGAGAAGAGATGCTGCAAGAGGAACTTATTCTGATTCAAGATTTTTAGGAACATGGATTTAACACAATAATGATGTGCACCGATAAATCATTTAGTAAAAACACTGCAAAATTACATAAAAAACTGGATTTGCCAATTTCATGGTGACTTTAATTCTGTGTTACAGTTTCTACATTTCTTGGTTACCATTAATACAGTCTCATGTAGTGACAATACAGTTTGTCAAGCCAACGTGTAATTATTGATTGATGGTTGGTGTCTGTTACTGCTGGACACTGTGTGTTGCAGTGATTTTATGACGTGTGTGTGTGTGTGTGTGTCAGGTTCCTGTCGGAGGTGCTGAAACCCATCGTGAAGACTGAGTTCCAGCTCTTGTACGTGTATCACCTGGTGGGGCCGTTTCTGCAGCGCTTCCAGCAGGAGAGGACCAGATGCATGCTCGAGGTACACACACACACACACACCTGCACTCTTCAAAGCAGAGCCTCATGGGAGAGAGAAGAGACTTGATTAGGCCACAGGCCGGCACACACACACACTTAGAGAGCGCTTGAGGGGAGTGATTCCTGTGGGGCTGTGTGAAGCAGTCCATCTAATGAAAGTGCTCCACACACACAGACCACAGCACATTACCCAGAAACCCTTCAGCTCCTCACACCCGCCGGCCGCCACTGACCTAGAGCTGCGGTTCATAACCAGTGCAGAACGTGCTGGGACCTGGACTAGTTTAGACCAGTTTAACCAAGCTTTACATGTTCTTCATATTCTGTGCAGTTATTGGTTCACAGCAGTGATAGACATGTTCTTTCCCATTAGATCAGGGGTGCCCAATCCTGCTCCTGGCGATCGACTGTCCTGTACAGTTCATCTCCAACCCTAATCAAACACACCTGCCTTTAATTTTCAAGTGATCCTGACGTGCTCTGAAGACCTTAATTGGTTGCTTCAGGTGTGTTTGATTAGGGTTGGAGATGAACTGTGCAGGACAGTCGATAGCCAGGAGCAGGATTGGGCACCCCTGCATTAGATTAAGGGGTGATATTTGCGGTAACACTTTATTTTACAGTGTCCTTGTTACATGTACATTGTAATAACAGTAAAATATGCATAATTACATGCAACTAACCCTCAACCAAACCCTATGCCTAACCCTAACCCTATAGTGAGTACATGTAGTTGCTTATTATTACTCAGTACTTAAATATATAATTACACTGTAACGATGACACCTTAAAATTAAGTGTAACCATATTTGCCCTCTTCATTTCCAGGGTTATTTTTACCTGTAAAACTGCTATTTTTTTCTAACCTTATTAGATGCATGGTGAGGATCTTACATTTTAATCAACAAATTCAATTACAATATTAAAACACTGTTATTAATCAAATGAAGTTCGTATCAACAAAATCCATCTTTGCACTGCAGAGGAGGTACTCATTGAGACTGTTAATGCAGCTCAGACGTGGCATAAAAGCACTTTACAAATGCACATTTTATGAGATCGCTTGAAAGAATAAACATTTAAATATAATAATATGAAATGATGGACAAAATAAAATTGTTTAAAAAAAACAGTGACAAGTCACTGTCTTATGACACTGAGTCATTGAATCATTCACTTAACCAAATCGTTCAGATATTATAGAGGCATTCAATAACCAGTGTGTTGCTCAGAGACGAGCAGCGGCTCTGCTGTGGCGTTGTTTGGATACGCTTTATTTCCTGAAATGGAGCAAAAACACACAATATTAAGAGATTAATTAAGAGACTTTGTTAATAATCATGAGGCAAGCCTTCATAGCAGGACTGTCATTTCTCCACGTACAGCATCTGCATTGGAGCAGATCAGATCGGGCCAACATCAAGTTATGCCAACATAACACCAACATCCACTAATGGTTCATAATATTGTTAATCAGGGATGTGATTCTTCCGGATTAATCCGGAATTCCGGTTATTTCAGCCTAAAATCATGACCCACGTGAATCATTCAGATCAGTAATAAAAATCAAATCGGGGGTGTTTGGAAGTTTTGGGAAAGTCATTGTAATTTGTTTCAAAATATTTATATAATAGAATATGTTTAAGTGATCATATTAGTTAAACAAACTACAATACTTAACGTTCATTCGATCCATCCGACACGGCATTTCCATCAGATTTCGTTTAGCAGCGTTGAGCATTTTAACCAATCGCACACGTTTCCGTTGAGTTTATGAGCGTGACGACCAATCAGAGGCGCTCAGATTAGTCATCGCTGAAACGAATAGTTTTGTTCAGTGCGCTGACTGGATTCTTCTGACTTCCATCATAAACAACAAAGTGCAGATTCGATGTAAGAGATTCATGTCGCACATTTCTGTGATTTTTAACGGGAGTTTTGTGCGTGCTTAAACTCGCGCTAGATCGCCTCACGATCGTTCCTGGCACTGCGTATCTAGGCCTATAGCACGAGTGCTTTTATTAGCCTTCTTCTTTATACGCAAAAGTAATACGTGCATCTGGTTGGCAAAAAAGTGCGTATCATGTAGCCTACGGCGCTAAATTGCTTATTGGATGCACGTAAAAGTTCATTTCGGTCACATTCTCTGCTCCCTTTCTGTGTACAGTTTATTCCAGTTAATATCATTTATTCATCATGCTGATAAGATTGTGTAGTCTTCATTTTCTAATGCGTAAAAAGCATTAATATAATTCATAAATGGTTCTTAGGTTGTTTTATCTGTGTAGCCAGAATATGATGTGCAGTTTACCAAAACACAGAAAACATTTTATGTTGCCTATTCTATTGTAGAAGTTTGAGTGGAAGTTTATTTACTGAATGAGATTGATCTGTATTGGAAACACAGTTGTTTTCTTTACAGAACTACAGAACAGTTATCGCCCTTATATTTCCCCAAAGATAAAGACGTCCTGTTTTGTATTACTAGGAATAAATGATAGCTGTTAAATATATTTCCATGTGTGTCACTCATCACAGTTCCTGGTAGTTCATGCAGTAAATGGCTGATTCAAGTGTTTAAAAAGTAAAAAGTGCTTTACGCTGGGTCTTAAAAAAATTTCCTGCTTTTTTTCACTCGCACAATCACATCCCTGATTAATAATAAAGAAGCTATAGAAATGAATTAAGTATTGAAAGGTTGGTGAATGGTGACCTGTATTGTGATGTATATGCTGATGAGTTTGTGTTTCTTCCTCTCTCAGATTGGAGTGGCGTTTTATGAGATGCTCCAGGCTGTGGACCAGCACATTAAACACTTGTCCTATATGGACCCCATCTGTGACTTCCTGTACCACATCAAATACATGTTCACCGGGGACAGCGTTAAAGACCAGGTAACACACACACACACACACACACAGTAACATTCTTCTTCGCCTCAAGGCCATAAACACTTCTTGAACATCGGACATAAATGTTTGATTTTTTGGGAGGTTGGCGGGTGAGATGCTGTCACTAATTTAAAGGGTTAACCATGGGCTAACTGTTATGAGCTAGCAGTTTCCTATGAGTTTGTATGATTATTAGGAAACAAGGAAGCATGAAGGGCGTAAGCAGTGTGGTGGAAATCCACCCAGAAAATGATAGTCAGGTGTAAAGAAAATAAGATGTATTTGTCTGAAGTGGCGATCAGGGTAGTTTCTCTTAGATATCTCAGAGAGCCACAAAATAAGCTCTGAGCAAAACCGTATTTATCCAGTAAAATCATACATATTCATTTATCATTGAACAAAGACTTTGAAAGTTGATTGGAAAAGCAAATGAACATGATCATAAGGCCTTCCACCTCCTTGTATCATATTCATCCCAGTTCATCTTCATCCACATTGGTCTTCCTCAACATCCCATAATAGGCCCCACCTGTCGAGCGCAAACCGGTTTTATAGTTCTGTAAAATAGACTATTCTCAGGCCCACTGGCCTTGACTCCAGTAAGAAGTGTTATTCACAAGTTGTGTCTTGCAGCGTTTGCAGATTAAAACTGGAAACATGAGACGAGAGAGAAAAAAGGAAACCAAATGGGTGATATTTCTGAGTCTAAGTTCTACCAGGAGTGTGATGAAAGTTGTGAGCGCCTCAGATAACACACAACATTTCCAGACTTACCAGTCAGAATCTGAACCTTCAGTTCGTCCACTTACGTTCAACAGTTCACTTTCTCCAGAAGCAGTTTCTCCTCCTCAAAAGCATCATATTGAGTTAACAATAAAGATAGTGTCTGTTTTTCAATACATATAATTCAAAAATATTGATTTACACACACACACACACACATATATATGTATATATGTCAAAAACAAAATGTATGAGTAAAATTTATGTAAGGAAATTTCTGTAACTCATTTAAGATTAACAATAATAATCATGTATATATAAGCAGTGCTATTGAACACACGTAGGAAAATAATGTCTCTCTTAGAGCAGATCGTACAAATTCAAATGGATTAGCCAACAATTCAACAAAATGTAAATAGTCAGCATGCGATAGTGTCCCTGTGTGTGTGTGTGTGTGTCACATGGGCTGCTGTTATTCAGATGAGTGTGTTTGGCAGGAGGTCGAGTCTCTTTCTGAAGCCGCTGTTTGTCAGCGTCTCCCTCAGGGAAAGCAGGGAAGGTCAGGTGTATCAGCGCAGTATCAGCAGTCACTGGAAATAAAGATCATCCTTCAGTGTGCCTTTGCCTTATCATCTGAACTTCAGCTTTCTCTCTCTCACATCATCATCAGAGAGGTCTTTAAAAAGAAGAAGGTCTGTCTACAAAACAGCACAAGTATGCGAATTGAGACCTTAAACAGCACCTTTTCTCCATTTTCATCTGTCTTTAGTGTGTAATGTTGCCGTTTGGCATTGAGAGATCTTCTCTATATCAGTGTCAGTGTTTCTGAACTCCTGAAACGCCTCCATTGTAGTCTTGAGTTTCTTCCGGGAACAAACACGTCACAATATTCCTCATTATAATAATTCATACGCAGAATAAAGGGGCGGGGCCTGGTTGAGTTAGTTAGTAGTGTGTTAAACTGGTGGTTATGGTAAGAGGCGGGACATTTACCAAACACACTCGAAGCGCTCGACCAATCACAACACACTGCTCCAGCCGACCAATCAGAGCACAGTGTGCTTTTCAGAAGGAGGGGCTTCATAGAGACAGGAAGTAAACAGAGCGTTACTGACAGAGAGGAGCCGCAACAATGAGGAGAATAATCAACATTCAAGCAGGAAAACCTGTTCTAGTAGAGCCTGAAACTACATCGAGACTCTGAGAAAGTGTATAACAGGTCCTCTTTAAATCTGTGCAGGTGGAGAGGATCATCTGCTCTCTGAGGCCGGCGATGCGCCTGCGCCTGCGCTTCATCACACACATCAGTAAGATGGAGCCGGTGCCGACAGCGAGCAGCGTCTCTCAGACCCCGAGCGTCTCGTCCCCCGCGGCCCCGAGCGGAGCCGGACCCTCCAGTGCTCCTCTGTCTGTGTCCCAGTGACCAGCGCTCAGCGGCCCATCTCAACACTGTGTGACTGAAGATCATGTGACCTTAAGGCTTTTAACTCCTCAGACTTACATCACCTGCCTTATTTTCATCTAGGAGGAGCTGTCTTTTTCCCGAAGCCTTTCGCCTGAATTTTGATAGATCAGCATCTGGTTTTTTGCTTTGTCACGTCATTTTTCGTTTTCATTTTCATTTTTGTAATAAAGTCAAATCATGTGTTAAATGAATGTGAGCCTGTGATTTTGTCCTTTTGTGTGTATATTAGAATCACAGTCACAGACTCACAGAAACTACCGCACTAATCATAGATGATCAAATATATTACTGTCTAAAGGCTTGGGCTTTTTTAATGCTTTCAGCAAGGACGCAGTAAATTCACTTCTTTTGAACTTTCTATTCATCAAAGAATCCTGAAGAAAAAAAATCTGAAGCAGAATAACTGTTCAGAAAATAATCAGAAATGTTTCTTGAGCATCAGATCCTCATATTAGAGTGATTTCTGAAGGATCATGTGACACTGAAGACTGGAGTAATGATGCTGAACATTCAGCTTTGATCACAGGAATAAATTACATTTTACTATATATTCACATAGAAAACATAGTGACATAATATTTTACGGTATTTTTGATAAAATAAATGCAGCCTTGAGAGCAGAAGAGACTTTCAGAAACATCTTACCGACCCCAAACTGAACATGTTAAAAGACTTAAAAAAGTCTGAACATATACTGTGTTTGAGTGACAAACACACAGACGTGATCGTGACCAGCAGACGAGCTTCAGATGGAGATCTGAGACCGATTCTGTGCTTTTAAATTCACATTCATATTCACAAGATGCTGCTTATGTGAGACGTGTGTCCCGTGGGAAAAGCCCATTTGTCTTTTCTGTGAATAATCACAGAGGTAAAAAAAAATCATTCATTTCTTCCAGGAAAACCAGACGCTCCTCTTCGGCTCTATGAACGGCTGTCTCTCTCTCTCTCTCTGTCTGTCTCTCTCTCTCGTTCTGTCAAAAAGAGGCTGTTATTATTATGAATCTAATGTCATTTTTAGCATCATTGTCACGGCTCCTTTTCTCAGAACTGTATATATTTGATGTAATAAAACATGCAGATGCACAGTTTGAAGGCCAGTAGTTGATTTCCAGTGGTCTGGAGTAATCGGAGCGTGACTGAAGTTAATGCTCGTGTGTGTCCTGACTCTGTTAAACCACTGAAGGTAATGCTCGTGTGTGTCCTGACTCTCTGTTAAACCACTGAAGGTAATGCTCGTGTGTGTCCTGACTCTCTGTTAATGCACTGCAGCGCCGAGAGCAATTACAGCTCACAACTCACATCAGCCTTAATGGAGAGCGCAACCTGTACTTACTCAACGGGAAGTGTTAAAAGGATCAGATGTTAAGATCACGTCTTTATAGCCTCATGTTTATGGAGCGCTGAACATGCTGGCTAATTCATGTGCATGAGGTGTTGAGCGCTTACAGTCATGAGTAACACCTCAATACACTATTTACTGTGACAAAACTGCTCTCCGTGAAGCCAATAGTGCAGAATCTCACATTTATTATTGGCAGTTTCAACACATACATGTTTGAGCAACTAAGAACAGCATTTTTAGTGTTTCATCCCTCTGTCTAATGTGAGCATAAGGATTGGGACAGTTTAACTTAACCCTCCTATTGCACTTGTGCACACAGGGTGTGTGTGAAGCGTCTAGTGTAGTAGTGCTGGTAGTTAGTGCACGCTGCATGCCGCGCTGCGCTCTCTGCTTGTTACTCTCTGCCTACGGCTGTTGCCGCTGGCTAGCCTTCTTGATTGAGGTTGAAAAGAGGAGCGGAGTGCATAAGCCTCCTCCTGCCAGTACAGACTCCTGTAGTGTCTCCTCAGGGCCACACACGGAAACTGGGTATCATACGGCCCCAGGCTAAACTACAGGGGATCTCGGAGCAGCAGTGGGCCCCAGAGACTCCTGCGTGTGGACACGCCCTGGCGCCCGTCAACCACTGTCCCAGCTATGGGCAAATGGCCCCACTGCCTTGTGGTAAGTCTGTTGAGACAAGGCTAAGGGAGCATACCCTGACAGAAAAGCAATGCGCTGGAGGTGGTCGATAGGCGGGCCTTAACAGACGAAGGACCCTGCAGCCAAGATGGGGGACCGGTAGTTCTGGGACCACCCTTGCCATCGGGATTTACCTCATCATGGTGAAGATAGTGCTACTGGGGTTGGTGCCCGCCCTTTGGCACTTTAAAACCTTCCTTGCGCAGGTCTCCACCTCTGACCACAGTGACAATACATGGACCTTACATATGGTTAAAGTCTGGCGGTGATGGGGCATCTGGCAACGGGAGCAGGTACGAATAGACTGGGAGCTCCTAGTCAGGATCCTGCACGGCAGTGGCTAAGGGTATTTAGTCGCTATCTACTGGCACTGAGTGGCAGCTGTTTCGGCAGACCCCTGTGCGACTCCTATTTAGGGACCGAACCGCACTGCTCACCCCAGTTGGGGAAGGGCCTAGAAAAGGTGGCCTAAAAATTGCCCATTCAACCATTTACCTGGATAGGTTACCGCGCCTATATTCCACTACTGCGGTCGAAATAAGGAAAATAAGAAACAATACAATATAAAAAGATATATGAAAATGAAATGAAAGATACCAATCTTTCATTTGAAAATCATGTGTCTAGTATCTGTAAAACTGCATTTTTCCATCTTAAAAATATATCTAAATTACGCCATATGCTCTCATTGACAAATGCGGAACAATTAGTTCATGACATCAAGGCTAGATTATTGTAATGCTCTACTGGGTGGTTGCCCTGCACGCTTAATAAACAAACTACAGCTGGTTCAAAACGCAGCAGCTCGAGTTCTTACCAGAACCAGGAAATATGACCATATTAGCCCGGTTCTGTCAACACTGCATTGGCTGCTTATTATACATCGTATAAATTTTAAAATATTGTTGATTACTTACAAAGCACTAAATGGTTTAGCTCCCCAGTACTTGAGCGAGCTCTTAACGCATTATAGTCCATCACGTCTATTGCGTTCTCGAAATTCCGGCCAGTTGATAATACCTAGAATATCAAAATCGACTGTAGGCGGTAGATCCTTTTCCTATTTAGCACCAAAACTCTGGAACAATCTTCCTAACATTTTCTGGGAAGCAGACACACTCTGTCAGTTCAAATCTAGACTAAAAACACATCTCTTTGGCCTAGCATACACATAACACACTATAGACTTCCTTAATTCAAAATAAGGCTGCATAGTTTAGATCAGCCGGAACCGGGAACACGTCCCGTAAATCCTGATGTACTTGGTACATCATAAGAAGGATGGCGTCTACGCTAATATTAGTCTCTCTGTTTATCCCGAGGGACCCTCTATGGTGGACCTGCGCCTGGACCCATCCCAACTCATCCTGAAGTGCCAGCCTCATCAGCCCTGTGAAGGCCTCATCGACACGACGGCCATCGGCACTGATCCTCAACAACTCGTCTCCATACCAGCGTGATTACTTCCACTTCCAACCGGATGGAAATGGATAAATACTCTAAATGTTCCGATCCAATCTGACTTGTAATGCTGCCCGAATCACACACTGTTCCTTCATTGGCCAGAGGAGAACTGGCCCCCGACTGAGTCTGGGTTCTCCCAAGGTTTTTTCCTCCATTCTGTCACCTGATGGAGTTTTGGTTCCTTGCCACTGTTGCCTTGGCTTTTGGCTTGCTTAGTTGGGGACATTTAATATTCAACAATATTATTGATCTGCCTTACTTAAGGTGAACGTTGACGCAATTTTCTTCTAGAAACAAACTTTGTTGTATTATTTTCATGTTATCACTGTGAAGCTGCTTTGATACAATCTGTATTGTAAAAAGCGCTATATAAATAAATGTGACTTGACTTGACTTAAACTGGCAACATGGAATGTAAGGACTCGCGTGGCATCTTTGACGGACCTCACAGGAGAACAGCCCTGATCTCTGCTGAGCTGAGCCGCTACAACATCAGCTTGCTGCCCTGAGTGAGACCAGGCTTCTGTCTCTCTAACAGAGGAAGGGACGGGCTATACCTTCTTCTGGAAGGTGGAAAACATCTTTATGGAATAGGACTTGCCATCAAGAACACCCTTCTACCAAGTCTCACAGAAACACCCATTGGCATTAGTGAAAGGCTAATGACCCTCTGTATACCCCTGGCAAAAAAGCAGGGTGAATATGAAGGTGTGTTCCCCTTTGCGGCTGCAAAAGCCTTGTCAACGTTTCCTAGCTGAGAAACTTAGGGAGTTGGAAACTTGTCTGAGCTCAGAAAACACCATGGAACAACAGTGTAACTATATGAGCTCCGTGCTCTACGATGCAGCAGCAAAATCCATCGGCTATAAGAGTAAGATCCACCAAGACTGGTATCAGCATAGATACCATTGACACGTAGACAGCATTGGCAGGAAGCTCAGAGGAAAGTGCAAAAGGAAATACAGGCCAGAATGAGTGGTGGACTGAAAAGGCACATGAAGTCCAGTCCTTTGCTGATAAAAATGACAAGCATAATTTTTATAATGCTGTCAAAACCTGCATCTTCAAACTGTCCTTGCTGTGGCAGTGAGGGCGTACAGCAGGAGGGGGACTGTCAAGACCACCAAGACAAAAGTAGTCTGCCAATGGAGTGCCAATATCCCCCCCACATTTTTCAAATAACTGGGGAGTATTTTCTCTGAGGATAGCAGCATCGACAACGAAATCCAGAGCTGAATTAAACAGGCATCAGCTGGCTTTGGGAGACTTCCGTGTAGTCATTCATAATAAGAACCTTCATCCCTCCACAAAGGTCGCCGTATACCAAGCGGTGTGTGTCACCACCCTCCTCTATAGCTGTGAAGCGTGGGTAACCTACAGCGTCACATCAAGTCCTTACAGCACTTCCACACAAGCTGCCTTCAGCCTATTCTGGGAATCACCTGGCGTAACCGTGTGCCTCACACTGAAATACTTTAAAGACCAACTGCAGAAGTATTGAGGCCATGATCACCCAGCGCCAACTGCAGACATGGGGACTTGTGACTTGGTGACTTGGACTCGAGTCGACTCAAGTCTCTATTTTTATGACTTGTGACTTGACTTGACATAAAATGAAATACTTGAGACTTGACTCGGACTTGGAAGTTAAAGACTCGGGACTTGACTTGACTTGAGACACGATGACTTGAATGACTTGAGTGTTAATCACATCATGTTTTCAGTTTGAATATAAAATATATAAATTATTTTAAAAAAAGAAAGTTGATCCAGCTGGAGCGCAGGCTGAGAATAGCGTTGTCATGACTGGATCACGACACTATCATCAGTCATGCCCTCTCGTACCTTACGCACACCACGCCCTCTTAGATCAGATATCACATCAAAATGTCGGCCGGAGGGGTACCAAGGGTCATCGCTTTCGGCTTCAAGAATTATTCACAAGATGGCAAAAGACGAACAGCGCTTTGCAAGACATGCAACATTAACATTGCGGACAGCCAGACCACAACCTCCAATTTCGTCCGTCATTTGAAGAGCCATTCTGCCCAGTAAGTGCTTGTCAATTTGTTAATGTTATCTGGTTAGTTGGTAGTTAGCTAATGTAATAATAGCTAAAGTAGCCATTAACCCTTTCACAAGAAAGTTTAAACTATTCTAACTGATCCCCCAGCGTGAGTTTTTCTAGGCGATCGTTATTTAGAACCTGTCACTCACTTTAATGCTTCCATGGTGACGCGTCATTACTTGTCACGTGACACAGCGCAACCACAACACAGCGCTGAATGAATGATGATCTGCTTTTATGTTATTTTTCCTGTTTTATTCAAAATGTTCACAAATGTATTAGCTATAAAATGAAACACTGATATTTTCCGATTGTCAAATGTGCAAGTGGATGTGTTTTGTTGTTTAAACACCTGTATAACGATCGCGTTAGTTGAGCTGTATAATAGGGTAAAATGTAAAGCTACTTACACAATGTGTATCTGATATGAATAAAACGTGTCGTCTTATTATAATGGAAAGGATTATTACTGACGCTTCCATAGTGTGCATTTTACAAACTACACATTTTTTTTGCTAGTAGGCTACTTAAAGCACTTAATGTGTATAATAGCCAGTCTAATACTGTGCTAGAGTTGTTGTCCCGTAGCTACTTGTTATGACACGCCAGGCAGCTAATGTTGAACTTGTTGTTACGTGCAAAGTAACTCCATAGGCATCGTCTTCGTTGCAATATTACCATCTTTATTGTCCTCCACATAACTGCACAGCACACAAGGTCCACAAGCACGAAGATTCCCAGAACTTCACACGACAACAGCATTCATCAAACTCCGCCGTAGCGGTCAAAAACTTGTTTGCCCTTCCGGGTCAACACCTCCCTACTACCTGTTGACCCCTCACATATATACATGAGCCTACAGCACCATCTAGTGGCCCAAAATAAAAGATACACACATTTGGCTCTTACACACCGGCCCCTAATTGACATGATAAACAAACATGACAATTTATTATTATTATTTTTTCTCAAACAATAACCATAAAGGAGACCAAATGAGTTCCTCACATGTGGCTTATACACAGTAATTAGACTCCATATACCATGCAAAGCTTAGAAATTGGTCTCTCAATAATATTGGATTTAGTTTTCAACTTCACAGATCTCACAAGGCCGTGACTATCTGGAAAAACTTCCACAACTTTTCCAAGAGGCCAAGATCCTCGAGGGGCAGATGGATCCATAATGGCCACAACATCTCCAACAGCAAGATTTTTCATCTTCTCGTTCCATTTCTGTCTTTCTTGAAGCAAGGGTAAATATTCTCGAACCCATCTCTTCCAGAAAAGGTCAGCCAGGTATTGAATCTGTTTCCATCGCCTCCTTCCATACTGATCCTCTGGCTTGAAAATCCCAGGAGGAAATGATGGCTTTCCTCTAAGCAGGAGCAGATGGTTTGGTGTTAAAGGCTCCAAGTCATTTGGATCGTCCGAGAGTTTTGTAATAGGACGATCATTCAAAATGGCTTCAGCTTCACACAACACTGTATTTAACCCATCATCATCCAGGGTTTGTTGACGCAGTACTGAGTTCAGCACCCTTCTCACCAATCGGATCATTCTCTCCCAAACACCACCAAAATGGGAGGCAGTAGGTGTATTAAAAGTCCAATTAATTTCTACCTGTGCCAAGAATGAATTTATTGTGTCCTGGTCCAGTTTGACAAGAGCTTCTTTCAGTTCTCTCTCAGCTCCAACAAAGTTTGTTCCATTGTCGGACCACAGATGTTTCACTTGTCCTCTTCGGCTGATGAATCGTCTTAACGCATTTATGCAGGAATCAGTGTCAAGAGTAGCTGCTACCTCCAAATGAATGGCTCGACTCGCCAGGCAGGTAAATATAACACCATATCTTCTGCAATGTGTTCTTCCTCTTTTAATCTCAATTGGTCCAAAGTAATCAACCCCTGTGTTGGTAAAGGGGGGAAGGTCTGGGAGAATCCTTGCAGCAGGTAAGTCAGCCATTTTCTGCATTAAGAGACGCCCATTGTATCGCCTGCAGATACTGCACTGTCCAATAATCCTTCTCACAGCAGAATTTCCCTTTGTAATCCAAAACTTTCTTCTTACAGCCGACAGAGTGTGAGCTCGTCCGGAATGTCCAAGAGTTTGATGAAAGCATTTGATGATTAATTCAGAGATGTGTTGCTCCTTGGCCAGGATTATTGGATGCTTAGATTCCTCTGGCATTGCACTTCTGTGAAGTCTGCCTCCAACTCTCAAAAGCCCATCCTCCAAAACAGGATCTAACACATAGATGGAACTCTGACGGCTCACTCTGGTGTTCTGCGATAGAGCTTCAATCTCAAACTTGAACCTTTGTTGCTGGCAGTACAAAATGATGAAGAACTCTGCACTCTGTAACTCTGCCGTGGACAGACTGCTGCTCTTTGGGTCATTAGTGGTCCTCTGGCGCCCTCTTGTGTTCATTTTGTGCACCACTGTATTTTTTCTCACTGGAATGTCCAACTGTTTTCTACACCTACACTTCTCTTTCAACACACTCCTCAACCTCAAGTACCAGGCCACTGCCCTTTTAAGTCTCCTCCAGTCCGAAAAGTGCGCAATAAGCTGGTCTGAGGGAGTAGGAGTGTCAATGCTGATTGCGTAAACTGCAGCCTCCTTCCTAACCTCCTTGTCTCCAACATCCAAAGCCACCTCCAACACAATTTCAGGCCACTTTTCCTCTTCTTTCCGCAAAAATGCTGGTCCTTCTAACCACGCACTGGTTTTCAGGAAGTCTGATACCTTCAGTCCTCTAGACACATAATCAGCTGGGTTTTCCTTTGTGCTGATGTGTTTCCATTGAGCGGGCTCAGACAATTCTCTGATGGTTGCAACTCTGTTAGCCACAAATGTGTGAAAGCGCCTGTCCTCATTATTAATATACTTCAACACAGATGTGCTATCAGTCCAGAACACAGAATTTTCCAGTCGTATGTTCAGCTCTGCCTTGACCATAGCATCGATTTTTACAGCTAGAACGGCTGCAGACAGCTCAAGCCGTGGGATGGTTATGGTCTTCAGTGGTGTTACTCTGGCCTTGCCAAGGAGAAAGGCAACATGGATGATGTTTTCATGATTTGTCATACGAATGTACGTAGCAGTGCCATAGCCTGCTTCACTGGCGTCTGAAAAATTGTGTAATTGTGCATGCTTTATAGCTCCAAATCCGACAGGTTTTATGCACCGGTCCACACTAAATGCAGCCAGCAGAGTCAGCCCCTCCAGCCACCTTTTCCATTGGTGTAAAACGTCCTGAGGTAATGCATCATCCCAGCTGCAGCCTCTTTTACACAGTTCCTGCTGCATCATTTTTGCCTGCAATGTCACTGGCGCCAGGAACCCCAACGGGTCAAAAACAGAACTGTTGACGGACAACATTCCACGCCTGGTCAGGGCCTGATGTTTCAGATCCATCTTAAACTTGAAAGCATCACTTTCCACACACCACTGGAGACCCAGAACTCTTTCCATTGGAAGCTTATCAATATCCAGATCTAACGTCTTTAAATCCTTAGCTCTTTGCTCTTCTGAGATGGCTTGCAGAACAACGCGACTATTGCTTATCCATTTTTCCAACGTGAAGCCTCCCCTTTCACACAGCGCAACGAGATCATTTATCATCTTGATTGCTTCCTTGTCTGTAGCTGAACTCTTTAGGCAATCATCAACATAAAAGTTGTGTCTAACAGTTTCTGTGACCTCTGCTGGAAATTCATTCTGATTGTCTTTGGCAGTTCTCTTTAAGGCATAGGCCGCACAGCTTGGAGATGAAACGGCTCCAAACAAATGCACCATCATCCTGTAAGGCACTGGTTCTTGTGTAGTGTCTCCTTCTGGCCACCAGAGAAAGCGGAGGAAGTCTCTGTCCTCTTCAGGCACACGCACCTGATAAAACATGGCTCTAATGTCTCCCATGATGGCTATTGGTTCCTGTCTGAACCTCATGAGGACGCCCAGAAGTGTGCTCGTGAGATTGGGCCCTGACAATAGCTCACTATTCAGAGACACTCCCTTAAATGTTGCAGCACAATCAAACACCACGCGTAGTGATCCCTTTCTAGGGTGATGGACTCCATGGTGAGGGATATACCAAATTCTTCCATTGTTACAATGCAACAGATGTTCAGGTACACGCTCTGCATAGCAGCATGAGATGACGTTGTTCATGTACTCTACGTACTCCTGGTGAAAGTGATGGTTGAATTTAAATCGCTTTCTAAGGCCTTGTATTCTTTGTTTGGCCACAACAAGATTATTTGGTAAACCGACATCCATCCTTTTAAAAGGTAGGTTCAGGCAATACCTTCCTTCCTGCATTACTGCAGATGTGTCCATAATGCTGAGAAACTTTAGATCTTCTCTGGACATTTCCTGTTTGTTGGTTGAGTTCTCACAGAAATCATGGTTATAATGGTTCTTGAGCAGTTCCTCCAACTTGGTCACTGATATTCTATTTACTGTTACCGATGAGACTTCCTGCTCATCATTGCCATCTAATTTACCGTTAACCACCCAGCCAAGAACAGTTCTGACAGCATATGGACCATTTCCTTGACTGTTGATGACCTCCCAGGGTTCCAATAACTTGGGGGCATTAACACCAATCAACAGTTCAACCTCAGAGTGAATGGATGGCATGTAAACCTCTGTTAAATACGGCCACTTTACTAGATCTTCAGATGCTATCATGTCGTCCCTAGTGACAGGCATTTGTTTCTGTGTGATGACTTCTGGCAGAGGATAGAATGTGTTACTCTCCAGCCCTGCCACCTCAAGATTAAACAGTGAAAATGCTGAACACGTTTTAGATTGGCCCATTGTTCGAAGCAGGACTTGTGTTCGTTTTCCAGTGAGGTTCAGTTCATGCATCAGCCGTTCAGAACAAAACGTACCGGTGCTGCCTGGATCCAAGAACGCATATGCTTGGATAATACTCTGACCTTTCACTGCCTTGATTTTTACAGGAAGCACTGACAGCATGCCACGATCCTTTCCGGCCCCTGTATGGCCACATATTGTGGGTGAAACTGGCAGGGGTTCTGATGTTTCTGCTTCATGCTCAGAGGGAGCCATTTGTTGTTTTATGTGTAACACTGTTGGATGGGTTTTGTTGCAAATTTCACATGTTAATCGTTCCACACAATTCCTGCTGATGTGGCCCCGTTGCAGACAGCCAAAACACACTCCTCTTCTCTTTAACAGAAATATTTTATCTTTGTGCAGTTTTCTTTCAAATTGTTTACAATCCCCTAATGTGTGAATTTGTGAGCAACAAACACAAGGCTCATCTTCATTTCCTTCTATTGTAACATATGTCTGTTTGGATTCTTCAGGAACACTCACAGATGTTACAGTGCTGGCCACGACATTTCTTTTAATCTTGGTACCCAGGTGTGGCCTTTGCTGTTGCTGACTAAGAAGTGTTGTACTTAAACTATAATCTTGTAAGTCACCGAAAAATGGGTCTAACAAGATCTTGACATGACGCTCTATAAATGCAACCATATCATTGAATCCAGCCCTATATCCAGTTGTCTCCATGATATCATAGGCTTTACCTCTCCAGCGCTCTCGTAGTTTATATGGAAGTTTTGCAAGAATTGCTCTCATATTCACAGGCATGTTGAGCTCTTGCACATATTCCAGCTCGTTCATCACATTACAACAACCACGCAGAAATAAGGAATAACTCTGCAATGCCCTTGTGTCCTCAGTTCTTATCGTTGGCCAAGAAAGGGCCTTGTTAATATATGCAGTTGCAGCTTTGTATGGATTTCCAAAATGTTCCTGTAACAAAGTCTTTGCTACTGTGTAGCCATGATCCGGGTCCATATGTTGGCAACTGCGCACCAGCTCACGAGGTTGGCCTCTAGTAAACTGTTCCAAGTAGTACAAACTGTCAGCTTGAGTTGCTTTCATTTCCACTCCTTGTTCAAATGCTTTAATAAAGGCTCTGTATTGCAGAGGATCGCCATCAAATACAGGAATGTCACGTGATGGTAAAGTCATTGACTGCTGCTGCTTTACCATGGCTGCTGTGATTTCAGTTTGTCTGTTCATGATGGTAAGAAATTCTCCAGGTAACTGTAGACTGGTTGTTGATTGAGTTATGTTCTCATTGTATGTATAACGCTCCCTTTGCAGTTTAGTTCCACTGGGTTTATGTTGTTCAACCACAAGGGGTGTTGCTGTCACAGTTTTCTTTGGTCTGACATCCACAAGTTTAGTTTCAATTAATGCCACCTTTGGTTCATTTCGTTGCTGAGATTGCATTTTATTGTCATTTTTAATTATTTGAATTTCAACATCATTTTCAGGTATAAACTCTTTGGCAACGGGATTCAGTTCTTTTACCACTCCCTTTGATCTCCTTTTATAACATGAGCTCGTTCCAGTTAACTTTGTTTGTGAAGAAGACTCCAGCATAGAGTTATACATTTCCATTTGATAATCACATTCTACCAACTCGGTCTTCAATGCAAGCAGCTCCTTCCTTCTTCTCAGCTTCTCCTCCTCTTCTTCTATAGCATGTCTTTCTTCCATGGCTTTCACATGTGCCAATACTGAGGCCCTTTTAACTGCTGCTTTCAGCTTAGCAGATGAAATGGTGCTGGATTTAACACTTTTTTGTGACTGTCTACTGCCAACATTTGACACACTGTCATGAGGACTTATATCATCATCAAAACGATCATCATTTTTGTTGGTTTCAGTTTGAGAGAGCCACTTATTCACACTACAAACACACTCATTATTGGGAATCATTTTGGCTTTAAACCATATCTCATGCTTTTCTTTTTCATCACATGGCAATAACTCCAACAAGGACTCATGTAAATTTTTGGCATCATCACATGCCCCTTTTAACACATCCACAGTACTTAATACATTTGAGTTATCACCTTTAGACATTAACTCATGAATCTCACGTCTTATGTTACCCATTTTGTTTAATTTTAACCTTCGTTCGTTTTGCAATTTATCAATTTTTTCGATCAAGGCCTTTTCTGTTAACTTAACAGTGCGTTTTTGAGTTTCCCCCCCACTCGCCATCTGTTCAGTCTCAGTATTGTTCTCCATTTCCACAGTGCGTGATTCCATTACGCATAAACAGTCAGTAACGCGCGTCGCAATAAGAGTTCGCTTGAAGTCAGCGCACCGCCAAGTAAAGTCACTTATGTGCCTCAAACGAAAAAAGGGCCACACTCAACTTTACCTTCCAAACGCCGCAAACCGCAAATACCAATGCATTGGATTTAATGTGTGCACACAATTGGCCATCAAAAGGTGTAGCGCTACACATACCTCGTTGGGCGCCTTTACTGTAATTCACCGTCGTCCAACCTGACACGTGAAGAGTCTCCGTGGTGCTCCAGCTTGGCTCCTCCGGCTGCGGTGCTCCACCGCCCCGGTCGGCTCCTCAGCTGCCGCTGGTGTCCAACGACGTCTTTGCCGCTCCGTTCCCAAGGCATCAAAGTTCAAAGAAAGTCCAAAAAAGGCCAAAGTTTTTGACAGTATAATAGCCAGTCTAATACTGTGCTAGAGTTGTTGTCCCGTAGCTACTTGTTATGACACGCCAGGCAGCTAATGTTGAACTTGTTGTTACGTGCAAAGTAACTCCATAGGCATCGTCTTCGTTGCAATATTACCATCTTTATTGTCCTCCACATAACTGCACAGCACACAAGGTCCACAAGCACGAAGATTCCCAGAACTTCACACGACAACAGCATTCATCAAACTCCGCCGTAGCGGTCAAAAACTTGTTTGCCCTTCCGGGTCAACACCTCCCTACTACCTGTTGACCCCTCACATATATACATGAGCCTACAGCACCATCTAGTGGCCCAAAATAAAAGATACACACATTTGGCTCTTACAATGTGTATTTAAATGTCTGAAACCTAAAATAAAAATTATGTGGTTGAAAACAATGAACAGTTGTGATATGACAGCACTGAGAGCGTCTGTCTCTGGCTCAGCGCCAGCCAACGCGCGAAAGCACGTTTGAATTCATTGATATATACACGAAGCAGAACAGTGGGTCATATGTCTAATGCTTTTTGAAAACTTAAGGGTTTCTTCTTTATAAAAGAAGTCGGACATCATCACATTTTATATACATTTTTATTTCTTTAAATTAGTAAGCTACAGGACATCGTCTTACAAAACATGACCTGCACGAAAGAGAAAAGTGAATGAATGCGTCATTGTACCCAAATGCACTTCCGAATGCGCCTCTGTTCATTTCAAACCAAACTGACGCCCATAGATCAAATTCTGCAGGTAAAATTACAATAATAAGGTGACTTGACTTGGACTTGACTTGACCTACTATAGGACTTGACTTGAATTGACTTGACATAGCCTGTGACTTGACTTGACTTGACTTGCCCAGGAAAAAAATACTTGGGACTTACTTGAGACTTGAAGGTTAAGACTTGAGACTTACTTGAGACTTGCACATGTGTGACTTGGTCCCATCTCTGGCCAACTGCAGTGGTAGGGGCATGTAATAAGATACGGCTGCCCCGCAGAGTATACGGCCAGTTACATCATGGTCGACGCTCAGCTGGGGGCCGAAGAAGCGCTATAAGGATCAGATGAAGAGTGCCTTGAGGAAGTGTAAGATCAGACTTGAGGATCTGGAGGATGTTGCTGCTGACCGTACCATCTCCCGACAGCTGTGTAGAGATGGGGCTCGTACGCTAGAGATGGAGAGGACAACCAGAAGACAGCAGAAGTGAGCCAGGAGAAATACAGCCATAGCTGCCACTGTTACCACCACCACATATATATGGTCCACCTGCAATAGAGCTTGTGCGTCCAGGATAGGCCTATGCAGCCATCAAAGATCTCACCGTTAAAGGCGTGGACGTCATCATAGGATTTCGATGGACAACCCAAGAAGATTGCACTTGGGTCCGTTTTGACCCAGAAGAGGTACATAAAAATGTCTGAAAAAAATCTAGTTTTTAGTATGAAAATGAAATTTTGGAGATGTGTCATCTCATCATGTCAAAGAAATGTATCTGGCAAGATACATATCTTTTTTTTAAAGAAGAGTGATAACATTTGAACTGAATCTTTACACCTTTTGCATTCGGGTCCGTTTTGACCGAAAAGTGAATTGTGGCATTTTTTTCTTCTTCCCATTGAGAATGCATTTTGTTTAAAAACATGCTTGTGCACAAACACACACAGATTCTGACATGAGTTCATTTAATGTCTGTTTGTAGATCAAAAGTTCACAGAATAAATTAAAAGGAAAGAGTCCACATTTCACTCTGCTGTCATGGCAGCATGAAAGAGATTCAGGCGGTTTATCATCTAAGTCAAAAGAATAGTTTTTTTTAAAAAACATTTCAGAGTAATATTGATGATGTTTTGTCAGAAAATAATGTGTAGGTTTTATAAATTTAGTTATACAAGTTAAACATTTCAAACGCCATTGAAGTCAATGGCGTTAAAACTGGTAATTATCATATATGTTCTTATAAATTTCATCTAATGATATATTCAAATGAAATTTCTCATAAATATTGATTAAAATTTATCTTTTCTTGCATCACACTGGTTTTTGCTGTAGTTCTTGTAAAAAATTTAATTTTGAAGAATTTCTTGATTCATAAAAACAGGTAAAATGATGCACATTCAGTCATTAATGAGAAGTTCACGAGTTCACACTTACAAATAAGTCAGATAGAATAAATGTATATTTGGCGTGCTGTCCGAGGAGAGAGCTCCGGGCTCAGTATGCGGCCCGAACCCATAGTACTCCCCCGTTCCTGACTGTGGAAGAATGAGCCAGGAGTGAGGAGTCGGGGTGGTGGAGGGATGCTGAAACTGTCAAGGAATGTTAGGTGAGTTGACAGTGGATATTTATATATGCTTCCTCTCGTGCTGATAGGGTAGACATGTAATAGTTTGGTGACGAGTTGATTGGAATGATTTATTTGAACGTGCTCCTCCCGAACCTTGTTTATAAAACATCATTTCACGAGTTCACACTTACAAATAAGTCAGATAGAATAAATGCATATTTGGCGTGCTGTCCGAGGAGAGAGCTCCGGGCTCAGTATGCGGCCCGAACCCATAGTACTCCCCCAAAAACTGTGAAATAAAATGCAGGACAGCCGCCGGAATGATGCTGATGACCCCCCAAAAACTTGTGAAATGTAAAGCTTAAGATATCAGCTGCGGGAAGAGGTGGTTGCTGGGAGGTTTCTTTTAACGTAGGACGGGAGTAGGTTGACTTGGAGTTGGATGGGTGTGCCTCTTGGGTGGAAGGTTGTAAATGGTGCAGGGACGGAGGAGGATGGTATGGCTGATACGGTGGAAATAAGGTGGATGGAAAAGAAGGAGAAAACACCGCTGCGGCAGTGGATCGGACTTCTTTGGTAAACGGAACTCCTGCGGGAGAGGAGTGCACGACACTGCTGCGGCAGTGGACCAGACTTGCTTTAAGTAAATGGAGCTCCTGCGGGAGCGGAGTAGATGGCACTGCTGCGGCAGTGGAGAAAGCTGGATGGAGTAACAGAGCTCCTGCGGGAGCGGAGTAGATGACACTGCTGCGGCAGTGGAGAAAGCTGGATGGAGTAACAGAGCTCCTGCGGGAGCGGAGTGCACGACACTGCTGCGGCAGTGGACCAGACTTGCTTGAAATAATGGGGCTCCTGCGGTAGCGGAGTAGATGACACTGCTGCGGCAGTGGAGCAAGCTGGATGGAGTAACAGAGCTCCTGCGGGAGCGGGGTGCATGACACTGCTGCGGTAGTGGACCAACCTTGCTTTAGGTAACTGGAGCTCCTGCGGGAGCGGAGTAGATGACACTGCTGCGGCAGTGAAGCAAGTTGGATGGAGTAACGGAGCTCCTGCGGGAGCGGAGTGTACGACACTGCTGCGGCAGTGGACCAGACTTGCTTTAGGTTGGTGGAGCTCCTGCGGGAGCGAAGTAGATGGTACTGCTGTGGCAGTGGAGCAAGCTGGATGGAGTAACAGAGCTCCTGCGGGAGCGGAGTGCACGACACTGCTGCGGCAGTGGACCAGACTTGCTTGAAATAATGGGGCTCCTGCGGGAGTGGAGTAGATGACACTGCTGAGGCAGTGGAGCCAGTTGGATGGAGTAATGGAGCTCCTGCGGGAGCGGGGTAGATGACACTGCTGCGGCAGTGGATCAGACTTTGGTCGAGTTAATGGAGTTCCTGCGGGCGGAGTAGAGGGTGCTGCTGCAACGATAGATGGACTTGCCTTTGGCTTGCTTCCTGGGATCCTATGGTAGGTTGAGAGGACGTTTAGCTGAGTAGGGATCGTTGGGCTTCTTTGGTATGGAGGTGGTTAGAACGGATGTAACTCTTAAAGGCCTCCGACGACCAGCGGCCGAGCTCTTGGATTTGCTGCTGGGAAAGGCCTTTTTGGGCAGCTGTGGTTGCTGCACCTATGCGGAATGAATGGCTGGAAAAATTATTTGCTGGGATGTTTGCTTGGAGTAAGATGGATTTGAGATGTTTTTGGAACCAGAAACGTGTAACGGGGCGATTAAAATCGTCGGTGAAGAGTGGGTCGGAGGGGGACTTGGTCTGAGAGTTTCTGAATTGTGAGTACGCGAAGAGAGTTTGGTATGGTTGGATTGGTGATTGGAGATTGAAGATGTATATGAAGTGGCCTTTTTTCATTTGGTCTGTCTTGCTTTGTTTGATGAAGTAAGAGATGGTTTCGTTGTCTAATTCTGAAAGATCTGAGATTGTGGGATGGACTTTAGGGTTGAAGTTGGAAGTGATGGTGAGCTATGAGCATCTGAGGAAACCGAAGAAAGCCAATATGAACATGGCATCCAGTGTGCGGGCGGTGTTGGTGGAGTGGTAGCCTCGGCGGAGGGTAGAGATACATTTGGTGAGTATGTCCAAGGTTATTGGTTGTCTGGCATCTGGACGGGTTGGTTGGGTTTTTTGGATGCCTTTGATAAGCATTGATGTCTGGGAATTTGCTATGTCTGCGGAGGGTGAACCAAAAAGGAGTTTGTGGAAGAATTGGATTCCGCTTAGATAGCCCTTGATGGAGCGGGCTTTGAGGTTCTTGGTGCTGTCCAGATAGGATATAAATGAAGTGATGTTGAGCAGAGAAAAACTGGGAAAAGGCTGGTTGAATGTGAAGTGGAAAGACTTAAAACACTTCCATGCGGTTAGGTAGGATTGGAGTGTGCTGGGTGAAACGGCTTGCAGAATGGAGTTAAGAGAGGCATCTAGAAGTGGTTTCAATGGATGGTTTAAGGGAATATTAACTCTGAATAGTGAGGTACTGGGGTTGGGCATGGGTCCGCCTCTGGTGCCAACAGCCTGAATTTCTGGAAAGCAAAACGAGAGAGAGAGTCAGCTATTTGATTTTTGGACCCAGGAACATGTTTTGCAGTTAAGATGAACTGGTCGCAAGCTGCGATCCAAATGAGGCGTCTTAGGAGAGGCATTAAAGCGGGGGAATTTGAGCGGCCTTTGTTGATGCAATGCACGGTTGCTTCATTATCACAGTGTACCATGATGCTGTTAGTCGACCATTCTTTGCCCCACAAGAAGACTGCTACCACTAAAGGATACAACTCGAATAATGCTGAGGATGTTAGTGATTGTGGTAAATCTAACAACTGGGCTGGCCATGTAGACGCGAACCAACGACCTTGGTAGAAACCTCCGAAACCAACGGAAGGAGCTGCATCTGTGAACAGTTGGATATCCGTAGGGAGAGAAATCAGATTATTATAGAAAAAAGACAGGCCGTTCCATTGTTTAAGGAATGTTATCCATAAACTGAGCTCATTGCTACATGAAGTAGTTAGGGAGATTTGGTCCTCTAGCTCGTGAACTGATGATGCAAGGAAGAGGAGATGTGAGATGAAAGGGCGACCTTGTGGGATAATGCGCATCGCAAAGTTTAAATGGCCGAGCAGAGATAGAAGCTCTCGTTTAGAGCAATTTGGATTTTCTAGAAGGGTGGATGCGACCAGAATAATCCTGTCGATTTTTTCCTTGGGTAGTGAGGCCTGGAAGTTGATTGTGTCCAATTTAATGCCCAGGAATTCAATGGATGTAGCTGGACCCATGGTTTTTTCTTGGGCGATTGGAATCCCGAGCTCGCTGAAGACTTTTTGGACTGTGAGAAGATGTGCGGCTGGGATGGATTCAGGCGGAGAGATGATCAGGAAATCGTCTAGCAAGTGGATTAGGTAGGGTATCGAGTAGTTATTGGAAAGAATCCAACAAATAGCCTCTGATAGCATGTCGAATATTTTGGGGCTACTTTTGCAGCCGAAAGTTAAACGGACAGAAAAATAAAATTTTCCTTGCCATCGTACGCCGAACAAATGCCACGAATCCGGGTGGATGGGCATCACTTTAAAGGCAGAGGTGATGTCAACTTTAGCAAGCCAAGCGCCGTAACCTGCGTCTTTAATCAATGTTATGGCTTGATCAATGGTGTGGAAATGAAGAGAAAATTGTTCGAGCGAGATGAGGCTGTTAATGCTTGGAAAGGGAGAATTATGAGGGGCTGAAAGATCGATTATAAGGCGTTTTTTGCCTGAAAATTTCCTGGTGGCCACTCCAATTGGGCTGATACGGAAATGTTCAAAAGGAGGAATGTCAAAAGGACCAATCATAAAGCCCGATTCGATTTCTTTTTTAATCAGGGTGTCGACTGTGTCAGGTTTGGCGAAAGCAGATTGGAGATTATCACATATGATACTCTGTGTGGGGAGGCTTTCGACGCCCGGATTAAAGCCATGCTCGAGACCAGACAGTAAATAGTCCTTAAAATCAGTGTTAGGGTGGTGGGATAATTCAGAAGACAGACGGGAAAAATTCACAGGAGTCGATAAGTAGTTTTTTTAATCTTTATTTACGGACCTTTTGACAGGGCATATAGTGCGCGCGTGCGCGCCGCCACAGTGGCTGCAAATATGTAAAAAACGGCAGCGTTGCCTTAGGCAACGCCCCGCATTGAAATTATTGCAGGCTTGGTTGTTGGATGGGAATGAGATTTTTCTTCTTTGGGAATCCGTAGCTGAGTCGTTGGGATTAAAGTTTGCTGGTCGCGGGACATAACTGGTTGATTTTCCAGCTGCTGAATCTGGGCGGGGAGGATTTTCGGGGTTAATCAAAGGACAAGCTGTGGTGGAATGAGAGACAGATCTGCAAACTGCGCAGGATATGTTGCGGCAGCCTAAGAACACTCTGTTGTGTAGCTCTGTGTCAAGGGCTCCCCAGTAAGGGCACTGGTTCCACTGAGCTACACGGACGGCGCATTTTGCTGAGAACAATTTGTGGTAAGTGTAAAAATGTGTTCCTCCATATGACAACGCGAGCTCTGCAATTATCGCGAGATAGTCGTTCAGTTCTCGTCTTCTGTGGGGGAGTGCGGCGCAAATGATTTCGCTATACCGGCTGAAAGCAATTGCGAATTCGGAAAATGACAGGATGCGGGATGAATTGTGAACTGGGTTTTTCAAGGTGACTGCAAAATCGCCGCAATCGATTTGCCTATTTGAAACAGAGGAAGGGAGGATAGATAGAAGAGAGGATAAATCAATATCCGCACCTGTGAGTATCTGGGCTCTGATGTTGTTGGTCACGAGGGGCGGTTCCATAGCTGTAGCGTTCGGCGGGATGGGCATCGGCGTTGCGGAAAATAGGGTGAAAGAAGAATGGTTTTGGGGAAAAGTATTAGGAGGGAAAAAGCCCGGGACCGAAGCCGTTTGTGGAGGCAACCTCACACTTGGGTCGGTCCCTAAAGCTTGGGGGGGAGCTGGAAAAGTTGGGAGAGAAGAGAGCTGGAGAGGTAGGAAGTGTGAGTGGGCCTGCGGCTCTAGCTGAGGCAACCTCGCGCTAGAGACTGACGGTGGGACTGCAGGCCAGGGACAGGAAAAAGGGTTGGAAAAAGTTACGGGAGGATGGTGGGGTGGTTGGGCTTGAAGCGTTGGCATACTTACGTTTAAAGAGCGGCCTGTTTCGCATGAAACTGGCAAAGTAGCGTGAGGTGCGGTGCTGGAAAACGCCACGGTCTGTAGCTCAGCAGAGCGGAGAGAGGAGTGGGGCCTGGCGGCGGCGGAATCTGGGGCGCGGCCCAGGCTAGCTGAAGGCCTGCTGTGGCCTGGCGCTCGCGTAGAACTGGGCCCTGCGGCGTCGGGAGAAGGAGTTTTCTGAAAACGTGAGTTTGATGTTTTGTTACTTGCCTTTTTTGCTGTTTTTGAAGGTGGAGTGGATTTCGGAGAAGGGAAAGCTGCCTGGAGAGAAACATACAAGTTGTACAGTTGCGATTTGTTCATCCTCCTAGAAAAATGAACGTCAGCGCTAATTAGCGCTTGTCTCAGCCCCAGCACTGTCCATTTCTCGATTGCCGGAATATTGGGTTGTGCTGAGGTGTAGGAGGAAGCTGGAGATGGTGGAGGTCTTGATGGTGGAGGTGAGGGCAAACCACGGCGCCTCGGGGTACGAGAGGCGGCTCGGCTAGGCCGGCGGCCGCGCCGTGAAGCTGGAGGTTCGGGAGCGGTATCCTGTTGAGCCTGGGAACTCGTAGCGGTGATAGGGAGCTGAGATGGAGCCTGGCTGATGAAGGAGTCATCATCGGAGGGGTAGAGTTCGATCTCTGACATTGTGGCAAAAGGGCGGGACCAAATGCTGAAACTGTCAAGGAATGTTAGGTGAGTTGACAGTGGATATTTATATATGCTTCCTCTCGTGCTGATAGGGTAGACATGTAATAGTTTGGTGACGAGTTGATTGGAATGATTTATTTGAACGTGCTCCTCCCGAACCTTGTTTATAAAACATCATTTATTGATCAGATAAAATATGGTTTTAGATGAGAAATATTAGGTTATGAGAGTTTTAACAGACCCCAGCAGGTCCAAACAGACCCCGGAACGCAAAAGTGTGCCTTTTTTTAATGCATTACCAGGGTTCAAGATCAGTGTGAGCAGTGAGTCTGCGACCCGTGGACTTCAGCAGAATCCTGCAGTCATTTCCAACTCATTTCTGTGAGCACTTCAAACTGTCCGTTACAGTGAGTCCATCAAAATTCAGATTCAACCATCTTTACAGTTTTTTTCAATTGTTTACACGCAATTTTGAAAACAGGGTTCTTTTTTTCAAAATATAATCACAATTATCCAAACACCACACTCAATTTGCATAATTCCTAGATTGTTTGCAAAATGACACACTTCTGTCAAAACATACACACTTCAGTCAAAAGATATACACATATTTGTGAAAATGCTATTAGTTTTCATTTAACCAACACAGTCCTCAATGATCAGACACTATTGCAGCCAGTTGCACACGGCTGTGATAAATAAAAAACACATTTGTAAAAAAACTATTTTTAGGAAATAGCATGTGCTAGATTTTTGGCCAGACATTGTTATGTAAGGGATAATTTAGATGAAAAAAAAAAAATAGTGACAAACCCACAACATTCTTCATGATTAGTTTGAGATATAGGGAGAATGTACACAAAAAGGCCTACTATAAACTTGCCAAGCACTGCACAACACTGATTTCTGCAGACTCATATTTCAAGTATTTATTTACAGTATTTCTTACCATAATCAGTTACAGTAATCAACCAACAAAGAAATCAATGAAAAAAATAAAATCTGTAGACAAATCAAAATTACTGCATGAAGTACATACAGTTTGACTCTGAAGAAAAACTACTGTAAAAGCAACAAGAACAATTTGGTTGATCTCTTTGTCCAGCTTCCATCAGTGTCAGTCCATTGTTGATAACATGGTCAATAAGTGTTGCACGGATTTCTTGAGTCAAATTTGGTCCTCGTCTTCTTTGTTCAGGTTCTATCAACTCTTCAAGTCCTTATCTACCTCTTCCTCTACCTAGGCCTCTTCCTCTATCTCCTTCTTCTCCTCCTCTACCTCCTTCTCCTCCTCCTCTACCTCCTTCTCCTCCTCCTCTACCTCCTTCACCTCTTCCTCTACCTCCTTCTCCTCTTCCTCTACCTCCTTCTCCTCTTCCTCTACCTCCTCTTCCTCTACCTCCTTCTCCTCTTCCTCTACCTCCTTCTCCTCTTCCTCTACCTCCTTCTCCTCTTCCTCTACCTCCTCTTCCTCTACCTCCTTCTCCTCTTCCTCTACTTCCTCTACCTCCTTCTCCTCTTCCTCTACCTCCTCTTCCTCTACCTCCTTCTCCTCTTCCTCTACCTCCTTCTCCTCTTCCTCTACCTCCTTCTCCTCTTCCTCTACCTCCTTCTCCTCTTCCTCTACCTCCTCTTCCTCTACCTCCTTCTCCTCTTCCTCTACTTCCTCTACCTCCTTCTCCTCTTCCTCTACCTCCTCTTCCTCTACCTCCTTCTCCTCTTCCTCTACTTCCTCTACCTCCTTCTCCTCTTCCTCTACCTCATCTCCTCTTTGAGCTCCCCCTCTTATTCTCACTCTTCTTCTTCTTCTTCTTCTTCTTCTTCTTCTAGCTCCTTCCATTTTTGTTGAAGATAGGTGAACTCACCTGCTGCCTTTTATAGCACACCTGAGTGCTGCGTTTTCAAATTAGCACATGTGTGCTTCCACACCTTGTGGATGTGCATATCCAATTCATTCATTAGTGTGGTCAATGGCAAACCGGGGCTTTGTAATGACAAGGAAGTAACCTCACAATCCTTAACTGTGTCTAAGGTGTGAAAATGTGTGTAGAGTTTTACAAATTACTGTGTGTAATGTTTTGCAAAAAGGGTGAAGCTGACAACGTGCTTACAATTGTGCAAATCTAGGCTGGTGTTTTGCTCCTTGAGTGTAAGGTTTTGCTAATAGTGGGAAAGTTTTCATTTTAGTGTGTAAGCAATTGAAAAAAACTGTAACTACATTTTTAATCTATGCTCATTATTTTTGCTTTCAACATTTTGAATTTAGTGGTTGTTTGGTTGCATTGTTGGCCATTTTAACCATATCAGGACAAATGCTGATGAATATACACATAATGGCTAATATTGATATTTAAATTGTATCTCCCAGCAGCCTTTTACAAAGGAAATATCAGGCTCTGTTCCTGAAACTCGAGTCACTCGGTCACACATCAAACGACATCACGGCTGCGGTTACCATGGTGACCGCTGACCTAGACAGAGTGTGTTTCAGGGCTCTGTTCCTCTGGAGCCATGCTAATCTCAGAGATCATTCAGAAGTTGACAGAGGATGAGATATGTGCGTGTTTACTCTATCAGTGGCTCTCAGCTGTTCGTTTCACGACAAACACAGCACTGGAATTATTTATCCTCAAGCTTGGACATTGAAATATATTATTATTGGGGAAAAACTGCTTTTTCAATGTTCAGAAACCTATTTATTGTCATGGCAATCATACACTTTAACGCTCTGGCAAGGTTTTCTCAAAGTTACGAAAAAAAAAGTTCTTCCGGTAACTTCAACAGAACGTTCATTCAGGCTTGTCTGGACTTTAATAAAGTTTTAATCATGTGACCTTCCAGTGTCAGTTGCGTTGCTTTACCTCCATTCACAAACCCTGTCCAGTGTCCATCAGATGCACACTTCAGAATCTCCCCGAAAGTAGCAGATCAGCCGGGGACGTTTCGTCTACTCTTTTATGAGTACTGTGAATTCAGACATATTTCTTTCAAATGTGCCCTTCGTTTCTCGGGCAATGAAGGATAAACATGATGTTTTGCGGCTTACCCTACCCCAGAATTCAGTGCGCGCCGATGCCACATGGATTCCACACGTCCCAGATGTGGCCCGGATCCGGCACACATGGATTCCACACGTCCCAGATGTGGCCCGGATCTGGCACACATGGATTCCACACGGCCCATATGTGGCCCGGATCTGGGACACATGGATTCCACACGGCCCAGATGTGGCCCGGATCTGGCACACATGGATTCCACACGTCCCAGATGTGGCCCGGATCTGGCACACATGGATTCCACACGTCCCAGATGTGGCCCGGATCTGGCACACATGGATTCCACACGTCCCAGATGTGGCCCGGATCTGGCACACATGGATTCCACACGTCCCAGATGTGGCCCGGATCTGGCACACATGGATTCCACACGGCCCGGATCTGGCACACATGGATTCCACACGGCCCAGATGTGGCCCGGATCTGGCACACATGGGCCCGGATAAACATGATGTTTTGCGGCTTACCCTACCCCAGAATTCAGTGCGCGCCGATGCCCAGACAGTAACATAGTCTCGGCCCAGATGTGGCCCGGATCTGGCACACATGGATTCCACACGGCCCAGATGTGGCCCGGATCTGGCACACATGGATTCCACACGTCCCAGATGTGGCCCGGATCCGGCACACATGGATTCCATATGGCCCAGATGTGCCCCGGATCCGGCACACATGGATTCCACACGTCCCAGATGTGGCCCGGATCTGGCACACATGGATTCAACATGTCCCAGATGTGGCCCGGATCTGGCACACATGGATTCCACACGTCCCAGATATGGCCCGGATCTGGCACACATGGATTCCACACGGCTCAGATGTGGCCCGGATCTGGCACACATGGATTCCACACGTCCCAGATGTGGCCCGGATCTGGCACACATGGATTGCACACGGCCCAGATGTGGCCCGGATCTGGCACACATGGATTCCACACGTCCCAGATGTGGCCCGGATCTGGCACACATGGATTCCACACGTCCCAGATGTGGCACGGATCTGGCACACATGGATTCCACACGGCTCAGATGTGGCCCGGATCTGGCACACATGGATTTCACACGTCCCAGACGTGGCCCGGATCTGGCACACATGGATTGCACACGGCCCAGATGTGGCCCGGATCTGGCACACATGGATTCCACACGGCCCAGATGTGGCCCGGATCTGGCACACATGGATTGCACACGGCCCAGATGTGGCCCGGATCTGGCACACATGGATTGCACACGGCCCAGATGTGGCCCGGATCTGGCACACATGGATTCCACACGTCCCAGATGTGGCCCGGATCTGGCACACATGGATTCCACACGTCCCAGATGTGGCCCGGATCTGGCACACATGGATTGCACACGGCCCAGATGTGGCCCAGATCTGGCACACATGGATTGCACACGGCCCAGATGTGGCCCGGATCTGGCACACATGGATTGCACACGGCCCAGATGTGGCCCGGATCTGGCACACATGGATTGCACACGGCCCAGATGTGGCCCGGATCTGGCACACATGGATTCCACACGTCCCAGATGTGGCCCGGATCTGGCACACATGGATTCCACACGGCTCAGATGTGGCCCGGATCTGGCACATATGGATTCCACACGTCCCAGATGTGGCCCGGATCTGGCACACATGGATTGCACACATCCCAGATGTGGCCCGGATCCGGCACACATGGATTGCACACGGCCCAGATGTGGCCCGGATCTGGCACACATGGATTCCACACGGCCCAGATGTGGCCCGGATCTGGCACACATGGATTCCACACGTCCCAGATGTGGCCCGGATCTGGCACACATGGATTCCACACGGCTCAGATGTGGCCCGGATCTGGCACACATGGATTCCACACGTCCCAGATGTGGCCCGGATCTGGCACACATGGATTGCACACGGCCCAGATGTCGCCCGGATCTGGCACGCATGGATTGCACACGGCCCAGATGTGGCCCGGATCTGGCACACATGGATTGCACACGGCCCAGATGTGGCCCGGATCTGGCACACATGGATTCCACACGTCCCAGATGTGGCCCGGATCTGGCACACATGGATTCCACACGTCCCAGATGTGGCCCGGATCTGGCACACATGGATTCCACACGGCCCGGATCTGGCACACATGGATTCCACACGGCCCAGATGTGGCCCGGATCTGGCACACATGGGCCCGGATAAACATGATGTTTTGCGGCTTACCCTACCCCAGAATTCAGTGCGCGCCGATGCCCAGACAGTAACATAGTCTCGGCCCAGATGTGGCCCGGATCTGGCACACATGGATTCCACACGGCCCAGATGTGGCCCGGATCTGGCACACATGGATTCCACACGTCCCAGATGTGGCCCGGATCCGGCACACATGGATTCCATATGGCCCAGATGTGCCCCGGATCCGGCACACATGGATTCCACACGTCCCAGATGTGGCCCGGATCTGGCACACATGGATTCAACATGTCCCAGATGTGGCCCGGATCTGGCACACATGGATTCCACACGTCCCAGATATGGCCCGGATCTGGCACACATGGATTCCACACGGCTCAGATGTGGCCCGGATCTGGCACACATGGATTCCACACGTCCCAGATGTGGCCCGGATCTGGCACACATGGATTGCACACGGCCCAGATGTGGCCCGGATCTGGCACACATGGATTCCACACGTCCCAGATGTGGCCCGGATCTGGCACACATGGATTCCACACGTCCCAGATGTGGCACGGATCTGGCACACATGGATTCCACACGGCTCAGATGTGGCCCGGATCTGGCACACATGGATTGCACACGGCCCAGATGTGGCCCGGATCTGGCACACATGGATTCCACACGGCCCAGATGTGGCCCGGATCTGGCACACATGGATTCCACACGTCCCAGATGTGGCCCGGATCTGGCACACATGGATTCCACACGGCTCAGATGTGGCCCGGATCTGGCACACATGGATTCCACACGTCCCAGATGTGGCCCGGATCTGGCACACATGGATTGCACACGGCCCAGATGTCGCCCGGATCTGGCACGCATGGATTGCACACGGCCCAGATGTGGCCCGGATCTGGCACACATGGATTGCACACGTCCCAGATGTGGCCCGGATCTGGCACACATGGATTCCACACGTCCCAGATGTGGCCCGGATCTGGCACACATGGATTCCACAAGGCTCAGATGTGGCCCGGATCTGGCACACATGGATTCCACACGTCCCAGATGTGGCCCGGATCTGGCACACATGGATTGCACACGGCCCAGATGTGGCCCGGATCTGGCACACATGGATTCCACACGGCCCAGATGTGGCCCGGATCTGGCACACATGGATTCCACACGTCCCAGATGTGGCCCGGATCTGGCACACATGGATTCCATACGGCTCAGATGTGGCCCGGATCTGGCACACATGGATTCCACACGTCACAGATGTGGCCTGGATCTGGCACATATGGATTCCACACGGCTCAGATGTGGCCCGGATCTGGCACACATGGATTCCACACGTCACAGATGTGGCCCGGATCTGGCACACATGGATTCCACACGTCACAGATGTGGCCCGGATCTGGCACACATGGATTCCATACGGCTCAGATGTGGCCCGGATCTGGCACACATGGATTCCACACGTCACAGATGTGGCCCGGATCTGGCACACATGGATTCCACACGTCACAGATGTGGCCCGGATCTGGCACACATGGATTCCGACTCTATGTTGCTGTCTGGGTGACGACAGGGTTTTTATTCAAAGAAAACGTTGGATGATTTTGTGGCAGCTGAGGAATACACATGTAAGTATTGTTTTAATTTACTCAAATATCTAGCAAAACAAGCGGTGAAAGCCACGGCTCTTTCTTTATTAAAAATGTGAACTTAAACTGTAAATGTTACCACTGCGCAGCTGTATTTGTTAGGAGATCTGAGGCTAAACTCGTGCTAATATTTTGTTTTGTTTTAGAGAGCAAGGAGCAGACAGCTGAGTTTATTAATATGAAAATGAGTATTTACGTATTAGACAACGACCCATTTGTAATATTTCCACTAGACTCTCTTGTGTATTATTTATAACAAATATCCCTCACCCTATAAAAACCACAACAATAAGAGAACCAGTAGAAGAGGCAACAGTCTTTCACTTTGTTGTTTTTTCTAGTTCTGTCTACAAATGTTTTAACCAAACTTGAGGATCCGAAAATATGATTTCTGGAGTATTTTGTGTTAATGTCCTGCTGTGTCATATTGTCTAATGTTAAGATTGCTTCCTTGTCTTAATATTTTTCATAAAGTGTTTCCCTTTTCTCTTGTTTTAGGACAATTCTGGAGAAAATGGGCCTGTTGGGGAAGATCATTCCCTTACAGGCAAAAAAAATAATAATAATAATGGGATAGCTTAAAAATAAAAGTAAGCAAGTTCATTGACGCATCTGTGCTGAAATGTCGTTCCCAGAGAAAGCGAGACCGAGAGGACGAGCTGGTCCAGATAATGGGCAGATCACAGGAGAGAATGGACAGAGTGTTTTCTCTTCTTGAGAGATTGGTGAGAAATATCATTTATGTAAGTTATAAATGTGTAAACCCGGATGTGGATGTTGCTGTGTGTGTGTGTGGATCTCCTGAGGGGTCAGAGGTCGAGCTTCCTTCACTCTTCACGTGTGTTTGTGTCTGAAGACCTGCTGTCGTCGTGACTTTGATCGGGAAACTGTGCCGTCATCACCATCACTGTGTTCTGACTGTTGTGGATTGTTTGTTTTATGATATTTATCTTTGGTTCGCTTTTGTATTTACTGTTTTAGCAGAATGGGTGTGGCCATTTACCCTATTAAACTACTGTATCGTAATTGATACGCATATTTCTAAGGCCTATAAATGATGAACATGATCAAATCTTTGCTGTCACTCGATCTCCTCCAGTTCTTCTGTCTCTGACTGATAGTTCAGACTCGTTTATCCAGTAAAGGTGTTTCAGTGTAACTGTACAAACGTCCTCCTTCAGCTCGAGCTTCTCGTGTCTTTCTGGGTCAAATCTGACCTGATTTATCAAGGAAACGCAAGAATAACTTTGATATTGTTAGTAATATTTCACCTGGGCTGAAGCGACTGAGGTTTACTTGATCATCCAGACATTATTTATTAGAAAAATATGATCATCAGGCTTTTGAGGAAGGTTTATTTGTTCATCTGTCAATCATCACTGTATTGCACTGCATTATATGATTTAAAACTACAGAGCTTTGATCATAAAACTAAGCATTTAAAAGTCCTCTTACTAAGACATATTATTGGAAGATATTGATATTTATATGCATTATGTACGTATCTGCTAAACTGATATTAAGAAGCATGATGTATCAAATATGATGATCAAAAATACAAAACACAAACTAAAAACAAACTTTAAAATATGTTTTCATTTATGTATATGTTTGTGTATACATTTATGTATGTTTATGTATATGTTTATGTATATGTATATGTTTATGTTTGTTTATGTATATGTTTATGTATATGTTTATGCATATGTTTATGCATATGTTTGCAAGAGCGGGAGAAATGTGTGATTAGTAAGAGGGAGTGTCAGTGTGAGTGAGAGAAACATGTTGTAAACACTGCGACCTGGAAGCACAGTTATAGACCGTGTTCTTTATTAATAACCTTTGTTGCTGTTTAACACCTGTTTTTATTTGCACATTTGCTTTTATTAACCGTCAACATGGAGGCTGACTGGCGTTTCAGTTCTCCATCCAGATGAACAGCTGCCAGATCCATAATGAGATCAGGGTTTCTGTAATCCACAGGATCGAAATGCAGCTTTCATTGCTAGAACAATAATCCAAGCCCGAGGATTAGAAAACTGAAAACACCAACAATACATTCAACCAAGGACAGAATCTGACAATGAAAGAACTAATCCCCATTATTACCCTGTAGACACTATCAAATATATGTTCTTCCTTGTTCTGTTATATAAAAGTGTTAGAGTGGATTTCTTTTTATATTAATGGCTTTGAAAGTGCCAGAGCTTCGACTGAATCCCTGTGTGCAATCTGACAGGCCCAAAGGTCTCTCTCACACTCACACAGACACACACACACTCTCTTACACACACACACACACACACACTTACAGACACACACGCACTCACACACACACACACATTGACCTGTATGCATGCTGGGAGCTGGCAGATCAGGGACAATCCTTCTAACCTTTGACCTCATTTCCAGTGGAGAGACTTGCTGTGATTCGCAGGAGCTCAGGACAGAAACAAGTGCTTGAAACAATGAAAGGCAGGAGGATCGGTGAGGAAAAATGGTATGATATTGAATGAACAGCGTGTAATGTGTCTGTTCAGACTGACACAAACATCTACAATAGAATTAATGCAACAGATATTTCAACAGAGAGCTGATCTAATCTCTTCCATCACAGCGAATAAAGCCGGCCAACCAATAGGATTCACAGGTTTGGTGTTTTTAGGCTTTGGTCTGATCATTACTCTACAAGCTCAGTTGAGCAACGCAATCTGTCCACATTTAAGTCATTTAGCATTTTTCCTTTTTTAAAGTAAAGTTCGTCGAGCCACAAGGACTAATGATTTATTTATTAAAAAATATATTTATTTTTGTTTAATTTTGCACAGATTTCTGTTATATCAAGGGTCTCTTTGTTATTGTCTGTTTTTGATAATAAAAATAATGTTCAAAACAAGTTGTCTGTTTAAAGAGGTGATTCACCGCTAGCAAGATGGGCTTTTAATAAAACTTGACTATCTATGGCGAAGAGGGGATCTTTTTTTTAAATAGTCATATATGACTAAAGGAAACTGAGAAAAATGACTGTTCCTTTTTGCTTCAACGCCCATAACTCACTGTGCTTGATCCAAATGGAAGTGGGCGTGAATGAATAAAGCTGAAAAGTTTGATCTGTAGTTTTAACAAAAGCTCTGGAGCTGTGAAAGTCCTCCAGATGACACACACACGTCTCGGACTCTTGCTGACCAATAAACGGATATCAGGGTTGTGTCACTTCGCTCTGTTAGTTCCCGGTTTGTGACTGTTCGTCGGGAGTGTGCGGTTCGGATCCCGGCACTAGTTCTATCTTGGTTTCGGTTCTGTGTCGTTATCCGGACATTCTGTCACGGTTTATAAATTCATTGGCTCCTTCTAGTCTCGTGTTTCTGTTGTTTAATGTGTGGGTGTGTGTGAGTGGGCGGCTCCTCTCTGATCAGGAAGATCAGCGATCCAGCTGATCGCAATCATCTCCCCAGCTGCTGCCTATCTTCTCACCTTTAAATACTCACCGAACTTTCCTCTCATTGTCAGATCGTTGTTTGATGTTCCTCGTGTGTGATCCTGTTCCCGTCATCGTCTTGTCCTGTTTCCAGTCTGGTTCCACGGTTCGTCTCACGTCTGGATATCGTCACTCTGCACCACGGCACTTCACTCGGGATTACTGACCATCTTGTCCCTGCGTCACCAGCTTGTTGTGTGTGTTCTCTGACTTTTCCTGTGTGAACATTAAACGAGTTTTACTTGCACTTTTGCTTCCGCATCTTCTATCGTGATAGAACGATCTGACCAGCGATGGAAGCAGCAGGTGAATCGCCGACGTTGGATGATTTCGTCCAGTCCAGTCTTCAGCGTATGGAGAATCAAGAGAGGAACCTGAATGATACGGCGCGCGCCGTGCAGGCGTTGGTGACGCAGGTGTCCGAGCTCACCCAGCAAATACAACTGCTACAAGCTCCCACTGCGCCACCCACACCAGCCGTTCCCCCCGGACCATCAGAGAGCGCATCCCAGTCAGAGCCTCGACTACCAGTCCCGCAACCCTATGACGGTGAGCCCAGCTATTGTAGAGCATTTCTGAACCGTTGTTCTATGCACTTCTCGTTGCAGCCTCGGACTTTCTCACACGAACCTGCCAAGGTGGCATTCGTGCTGACCCTGCTGACTGGGAAAGCCGCTCTCTGGGGAACGGCTGTGTGGGAGAACCAGGATCCGTGCTGCGCCTCGTTCCTGACACTCGCCGTCGAGATGAGAAGAGTATTCGACCGCGCGGTCGCGGGGAGAGAGGCAGCTAGAATGCTCGCTGAGCTGAAACAGGATGAGAGATCGGTATCTGATTACTCAATTCAGTTCAGGACCCTGGCGGCGGAGTGTCAGTGGAACGAGGAGGCGCAGTGGGACATGTTCCTGCATGGGCTGGCTGACCGCGTTCAAAGGGAGATCTACGCCCTGGACCTGCCCCCGTCTTTGAATGGACTTGTGGACCTGGCGCTTCGAGTAGACGCACGACTGACCAGAAGCGAACGTCGGACTCTACACAGCCGGGTTCCGGAGGGTACTGAGAGCCAGCGGTCCAGCGGCGGGAACGCGGTCAGCCCTACCTACGATCACGAGCCCATGCAGGTGGGGCGAGCTCGGCTTTCCCGGGAGGAGAAGGAGAGGCGGAGATCCCAAGGCCTTTGCCTTTACTGCGGGGCCGCGGGACACTTTGCATATAGTTGTCCGGTAAAAGGCCAAGCCCGGCAGTAAGCATGAGGCTACTGTCGGGTGGAATCTCCGCCGAGAAGACCTCATCAACATCTACGCTCCTCCCGGTAAGACTAAGATGGTCAGTACACAAGCAGGACTGTCAAGCACTGGTGGATTCAGGGGCAGAAGGTAACTTTATGGACCATTCATTTGCACGTAAATTCCAGATTCCCCTTGTCCCTCTCACCAGTAGGATATCTGTACATGCACTCAACGGTCAAGACCTTCCCACCATCTCCCTCATCACCGGACCAGTCGCACTTACCACTTCAGGCAACCACAGCGAGACACTTTCCTTCTACATATTGGACTCCCCACTCGCACCTGTTGTCTTAGGACACCCCTGGCTCCTCAAACATAACCCAAGAATTGACTGGCAGCAGAAATCTGTGATGGAGTGGAGTAGTAAATGTTCTGAGTCCTGTCTGGTGTCTGCTTGTTCGTCTGTTGTTGTTTCTACGTTTCAGGAGGAGGCAGTGGATTTATCTAACGTGCCCGCGGAGTACCTAGACCTGAAGGAGGTGTTCAGTAAGTCTCGCGCTGCTTCTCTCCCTCCGCATCGTCCCTATGACTGTGCCATAGAGTTATTGTCAGGTAAGTCTCCGCCTAAAGGCAAGTTATATTCGCTCTCTGTTCCAGAGAGGGAGGCTATGGAGAAATATATTTCTGATTCTCTAGCAACGAAGTTTATCCGCCCTTCCTCTTCTCCAGCGGGGGCGGGGTTCTTTTTTGTGGGGAAGAAGGATGGATCACTGCGACCTTGCATTGATTACCGAGGGTTGAACAGCATCACGGTAAAGAATACCTATCCTTTGCCGTTGATGTCTTCAGCTTTCGAGAGGTTGCAGGGAGCATCGATCTTCACTAAATTGGACTTAAGAAACGCTTATCATTTGGTTCGCATCAGGGAGGGGGATGAATGGAAGACTGCTTTTAACACCCCTAGGGGGCACTTTGAATACTTGGTCATGCCGTTTGGGTTGTCCAACTCCCCAGCAGTCTTCCAGGCACTCGTCAACGACGTGCTGAGAGATATGGTTGACCAGTTCATATATGTTTACCTGGATGACATATTGATTTTTTCATCTTCTCTCCAGGAACACGTTCAGCACGTCCGACGAGTGCTTCAGAGGTTGCTAGAGAATGGGCTTTTTGTCAAGGCGGAGAAATGCGTTTTTCATGCACAGTCTGTTCCGTTTTTAGGATTCATTGTGTCGACTGAGGGAATTCGCATGGATCCTGAGAAGGTTAAGGCTGTGGTGGATTGGCCAAGTCCAGAATCCCGTAAGGCCCTACAGAGGTTTCTGGGGTTCGCCAATTTTTACCGGCGGTTTATTCGCAATTTCAGCCAACTAGCCGCTCCTCTGACCGCCTTGACCTCCCCCAGAACTACGTACAGGTGGTCAGACGCTGCTGAGGCAGCGTTTGCCAAACTGAAAAGTCGCTTCGTTTCGGCTCCCATCCTCATCGCCCCTGATACATCACGTCAGTTCGTGGTGGAGGTCGATACGTCAGAGGTGGGGGTAGGTGCAGTGATTTCCCAGCGTTCTCCCACAGATGACAGGATGCATCCGTGCGCGTTTTTGTCACATCGATTATCCCCTGCCGAACGTAATTATGACATTGGTAACCGAGAGTTGTTGGCAGTCAAGTTAGCGTTGGAGGAATGGCGTCACTGGTTAGAAGGGTCAGGGGTACCTTTTATCGTCTGGACTGATCATAAGAATTTGGAATACATCAGAACTGCTAAAAGATTGAACTCCAGGCAGGCTCGGTGGGCACTTTTTTTCGGACGTTTTGACTTTACTCTCTCGTACCGCCCGGGTTCTAAGAACATCAAACCCGATTCTTTGTCGCGCATTTTTGATCGCTCCGAACGCCCGTCTACTCCTGAGTGCATTTTGCCGGAGAATCTATTCATCTCCACACTCGTATGGGAGGTCGAATCGAGGGTCAGAACGGCCCTAGAAGGGGTAACGCCTCCGCCCGGTGGCCCACCGAATCGTTTATTTGTGCCAGAGGGATTACGGTCTGACGTTATTCAGTGGGGTCATTGCTCCAACGTGGCTTGTCATCCAGGAGTTAATCGCACTAGTTTTTTAGTCAAGCAACGGTTCTGGTGGCCACTTATGGCTCGTGACATTCACAGTTTTGTTTTGGCTTGCTCGGTTTGTGCCACTGGTAAGACTTCCAATCGACCCCCAGATGGGTTACTTCAACCGCTGCCTGTCCCTTCGAGACCCTGGTCCCATATCGCGCTAGATTTTATCACCGCCCTCCCACCCTCCCAGGGTAACACGGTTGTTTTAACTGTGGTGGACCGATTCTCGAAGGCGGCACACTTTATTCCCTTACCCAAATTGCCCTCAGCTAAGGAGACAGCGTTGACAGTCGTTGATCACGTCTTTCGCTTACATGGCCTCCCGATAGACGTGGTCTCCGACAGAGGACCCCAGTTTGTGTCCAAATTTTGGCGAGAGTTTTGTAGGTTACTGGGAGCGACTGTTAGTCTGTCCTCAGGGTTTCATCCCCAGAGCAATGGCCAAACCGAGAGAGCCAACCAGGATTTGGAAAGGGTGTTGCGATGTTTGGTTTCCAAGAACCCTTCCTCATGGAGTCAACAACTGTCTATGGTGGAGTACGCCCACAACACAAGGTCTATCTCCGTTTGAATGTAGTTTAGGGTACCAGCCACCAATTTTTCCCAGTCTGGAGTCCGAGGTCGCGGTTCCCTCCGCTCACGCTTTCATCCAGAGGTGTCACCGCACATGGACTAGAGCCCGTGAGACTCTACTCCAGGTGGGGGCGCGCACCAAGGCCAAGGCCGATCGCCACCGGTCGAAGCCTCCCGTATACGTCGTCGGTCAAAAAGTGTGGCTTTCTACTAAGAACATTCCTCTCCGCTCCGTCTCGAATAAACTTGCTCCCAAATTTATTGGCCCGTTTACTGTCACCAAAATCATTAGTCCGGTGGCAGTCCGCCTCAACTTGCCTCCAGTGTACAGGAGGATTCATCCCGTCTTTCATGTTTCTAAAATTAAACCCGTGTTTCACTCTCACATTAATCCGCCAGTCCCGGTTCCTCCACCGCCGCGTCTCGTAGAAGGGGAACCCACTTATTCGGTCAACCGTATTCTGGATTCTAGGCGGAGGGGACGCGGATTCCAGTACTTGGTGGACTGGGAAGGTTACGGTCCGGAGGAGAGAAGTTGGGTACCTGCTAGAGACATCCTGGATCACTCCCTTATTGATGATTACAATCGACAGGTAGGGGAGCCTGGGACCGCCAGGAGGCGTTCCTAGGGAAGGGGGTACTGTCACGGTTTATAAATTCATTGGCTCCTTCTAGTCTCGTGTTTCTGTTGTTTAATGTGTGGGTGTGTGTGAGTGGGCGGCTCCTCTCTGATCAGGAAGATCAGCGATCCAGCTGATCGCAATCATCTCCCCAGCTGCTGCCTATCTTCTCACCTTTAAATACTCACCGAACTTTCCTCTCATTGTCAGATCGTTGTTTGATGTTCCTCGTGTGTGATCCTGTTCCCGTCATCGTCTTGTCCTGTTTCCAGTCTGGTTCCACGGTTCGTCTCACGTCTGGATATCGTCACTCTGCACCACGGCACTTCACTCGGGATTACTGACCATCTTGTCCCTGCGTCACCAGCTTGTTGTGTGTGTTCTCTGACTTTTCCTGTGTGAACATTAAACGAGTTTTACTTGCACTTTTGCTTCCGCATCTTCTATCGTGATACATTCATGCTCCCTGTGTTTGTCTTCTGTTGCCTTCGCTCATTCTCGTGTGCTCTGGTCTCGTTGTTTGAGCGCGCAGTTCGCTCAGGCCGTGTGGTGTTGTGTTCATGTTGTGCTGTGTGAAAACGCAGGGCTCTCATTGGCTGCGTGCTCCTGTCATGTCTGGTGTGAGCACATGGCTTGTCATGTTTGTGTGCTCTCGTGTCTTTGTCTGAAACGAGCCTTTTAACTGGCAACATGTGCGTGAACTGAAGATGCCTGACGAGACAGGACTGGACTCTTCCCAGACAGCAACACAGCGTCGGCCCACATCTGGTACGGGAGGAATCTCTACACTGTAAGTAAGTAAGCAGAACTGACATATTTTTATTTTGTATTTGTACATTTGAATTGTTCTTAACTTGAAATGTTTGAGTACACTAATTCATACATTTAACTTAAAATTTCATGTAATCTCAATGTGAACACTTTTATTAGTATAAACTTAGCTAGCTTTAACAAGCTAGTTTGCTAACATGCTATTTTGTTAACATCTTAACAATAGTATGCTATGCAGTAACACTTGCAGCAATATAAAGGTTTTATTTGCTCTCAAATCAAGCTCATGCACCACTTGTCACCATGATGGTAACCATCCTAAAACCAACATTAACAGAAATTCTTCTAAATTAGCATAACGAAACATTAATCATTACTAAATCACCCGCTTAACATTAATCTTGCACAAAAAAACATTGTATTGCACTTAATTTTAGCATTTACTCTCCCTTTCGAGTGCCATCGGCAAAGCATGCTGGGAAATATACATCCCAGCCGTTTCAGTTAAACTTAAGTTCGTCTAAATTAAAAGAAATAATTTCATAAAACTCAAAACAATGAAACAGTTCAGTTTACTTAAAATATATCCATTCTGTGAACTTGAAAGAAAAAGAAAGTGCTAAATACTCATAAAAGTTAATTTGGCTGAACTAATTAGTTTAATTTAAGTTTTTCCTACTCAAACCAATTAAGTATTTTGAGCATTAGGGTTTACAGTGAGCCACGTTTCCACTGTCGGCCGAAAGCGAGTGTGCTAGTGTGTGTCAGGGCCAGTAGTGTTCCCACTGTCACTTCCAGGGCTTGATCGGGCCTCGGTTGGCCTTCCTCGGGCCCAATGGCTAGGGCTTTCTGGCCCGCCGAATACCTTGGTCCAAAGCGGGCCAGCTCGGGCTAGAGGAGTCACGAACAGAGGAGGAGTTTACCTGAGTCTGGAGACCACAGCGCCGGATAAGTCCATATACCAGCTATCATCAGCATTCAAGACTTTTAACATCATTTTAGCTCAAAACTCACTTTCAGTCAGCAGCGAGTGTTTGAAATAATAAAACATTGATTGCTTGGGTTTAGTGATCGACCGATATATCGGCCAGCCGATATATCGGGCCGATATTTGCGGTTTTTACGTGTATCGGAATCGGCCGATACGTGGCTGCTGCGTTCGCCGATAGTTTTTTCCCGGCATTATTTATAGACAGGCGTCCACAGGCAGCTCTGTGCTGCTGGAGACGCTGCAGTTCACGTGCAGACCCTGCACTGCCCCTCCCCCACTAGCAGAGTGCAACCTGCGCTTCAAGATAACGGTAACTTTTAAACTTTCAAAGCATCTTTTAACTGTTTGACTGCTGAAATATTGTCAAACACTTTGAAAATGGAAACACGTTGCTCTATAACTGTTATGTGGTTGCAACTATATAGCTAAGCAAGTTTTGTGGGTCCAAATGGAAAACGCGAATGACTCGTCTATAAAACTGCTTGCTTGCCATTGTATTTAGGGAGCTGCAAATAGCTGTAGGCTATCCGTTCAGTATGCATTAGGGCTGTCAATGAATATTCTAAATACGAATATATATTCGAATAGTTTAAAAAACTGAATTTTGAAGGTGAAAATTAATATTCGAATGTGGAAAAACACGCCCGCGGTAGCAGACTAATGTTACCACAGCACAGCTCGCTCGGAGCGCTCAGTGTCGGTTCTATGTACTGTGAAACTTCAATTAATGTATTTGTTTCAATCACTGAATGAAGCCTGCTATATACCTTAAATTGCTTGCACAAAACTCTTGATCAGCACTCAACATTTGTTTGTTGTTGTTCATTTAAACCGGTATGCGCGGAGAGCGTGAGGGTGAGTGCGAGAGAGAGAGAGAGAGAGAGAGAGAGAGAGAGAGAGAGAGAGAGAGAGAGAGAGAGAGTGAGCTCTGCAGTCTTGGCCATTAGTTGATTTACTCGTTTTTTTTGTAGTAGCCTAATAGCAATACGTTGTCAAATATGTTTAAACTCAAATAAGCTACTTAATACTAGTAGTTATGTCTCTTTGTATTAATTTGTCCTGTTATTGACGTAGTGCGCGTCATTGACCAAATGCACGACGATATGTTCAAATATGTTTTTTAGAGGGAATATACAAACGCCATTTGAGCAATTTTGACAGCCCTAGTATGCGTACGGTAGCTGTTACGAACACTGGTCATAGGATTAAGTAATACCAACGTTGTTCCGTGCTTTTTGTGGGAGATTTATTCAGTGACCACCTGGCTGAGGTTTGGACGCGTGTGGTGTGTGTCTCCCTCGCCATCGCAGTGATATTAGAGACTAGACATGCTCATTTTATTTTATGTAGAACATTTTAAACCATGGCAGTAAATAGTTCGTTACTTTTAAAATGAAGTACAGTCTGCACTGTGCACTTTATTATGCTGGTTGCTACTGTGTGCAATAGTGTAATTATTTTATTTATGCTTAAATATTTGTTTTCAGCAGTGAACTTTTTTTTGTTCTACCTCATGTTTTTAATATTTGTTAAATATTGTTTATCTACTTGTTCTTGTTCTACCTCACGTTTTTACTATTTGTTAAATATTGATTTTTTTACGTTAAATAAATGTTACTTTTATTAAATTGAGACCTGTAACATTTGTTAACATCATGTCATTTTTATGATGTAAATTGAGGGAGCAAAATGTATCGGCTCCAAATATCGGCTCAAGAAAATCGGCAGCCCGTATCGGTCATCGGCTAAGGCTGATGGGAAAAAAATCGGTATCGGTATCGGCACTAAAAAATCCATATCGGTCGATCCCTACTTGGGTTATAAATCTGTAAGTACACAAAACAAAAACGGTTGATTTAATCTGGTCCGTTTTGCGATCTCGCTAGTTTCCAGGGATTTATTTCTGATTAGTTTTCTGATAAAACTTCCATTTGTTGGTGAATTGATGGGTTCATGTTCCAGAGATGTGTTTTAGTGAAGCGCTGCAGAGCTTCAGGCTGGACGGTGGAAACACAGCATGGCTTTGGGTTCGTTCTACAAGCCCGGCACGGCCCGTTGAAAGCCCTCGCTCACACTGGCCCGACAGTGGAAAACTGGGCCGATGTTGCTGTCTGGGTTAATGGTGTTTTATTAACAAAGTTCGGGAGGAGCACGTTCAGATGACCAACCCAATCTATAGCGCGGACTTACCTCCGTTCCTCTACAGTTTCCCAGCATCCCTCCTCACTCTCCATTATTATTACTGGGGGGAGTACTCTGGGTCTGGGCTAAATTCAGAGTTTGGAGCCTTTCCTAAGACAGGACGCCAAATACACATTTTATACCATATCTGATTATATATACCGGTAAGTGTGAACTTGTGAAAGGCTGGAATACTTACAGTCTGAACGAGTCGACAGTCAGAGCCAGTCTGTGTGGTGTAAGATGAACACTGACTCTGAGGTGTAGTTTCAGTCCATCCAGCTGGAGGAGTTGAACTATTTCAGAACACATTTGGTTTTCAATTTTGTTTTGATTGATTGCACAAATGGCAGTGCCTTGGCCTGTGAGTGGCCTCTCGTTGAGTTTCTGTAGTATCTCAGTTCATCCATACGGTGTCTGCAGAGGATTTTTGTTGAATGTCCCATTTGGATTTCATTTATGAATTTGCTTTCAGGCCTTTTCTCAGAGAAAGTGTCTCTCCTATTGATCCCAGAACTGTCCAAAGTCAAACAAGCTTGATGCTGAGTCGAGTGTTTTTCCCCCGCAGTGTGAATCACTGTAATAATCACCACTTCTAATAATCACCAACTCTTTTCCCAGCAGTGTTTGCAAAAAAAGTTTATTCAGCATTTTTGATCATAATGTAAACAGTCAACATATCAAAAGAAAGAATAGCGACTCTGCTTTAAGACATACAATAGAAAAAATTCTAATGAGTCATTCATTCTTTGTTTTTATAAACACAAGAGTATGGGTAAGTTTCACACACAAAAAAAACATTTCGAACAAAAAACTGAGAAAATCTTGTGTTTGTCAAAGACATCGTTCGGATCAGATTCAGAGCGATGATCGAAACACCGATCGAGTAGATCAAGTCCATCAACACCCACAAAACTTCACAGTAGTTTCCACTTCATGGGTTCAACATTGCATTCAACCTTTCATTCAGTAATATTAGGCAGTTTTGATTCATACGCTGAATAACCCTAGAATGCATAAAGGGACTCAAAATTGACCCATATTAATTTCCAGTGGAATTTTGACCCAACGCCGCATTGTTTTATACATTTTTGTCTATAATAATATTTATTTTTCTGGATTACTTAAAAATCGGACGTGCCATTTTTACTCTGAGCCAAGACAGCAAGCCAGTGTTGCATATTCATATCTCACTATTACATGTTGTCAATGGTACCATAAATGATGGAACATCTTATCGATGGTGGGGAAAGAGTTATTAAAGCAATCGTTCACCCAAAAATGAAATTCTGTCATAATTTTCCACTCTTGGATGGACTATTGCTTTACAGAAACAGCTCAGTGCCCCCCGTAATGAGCAGTTTCTGGATGGAGGAGGACGTGAGCTGTGGGCAAGACGCGATCCGAGCGACCGGGATGCTTACCATGTTTGGAGTTTAACGCTCGAGCTCGGGTTTTTATGAGGTCCATCTGCTCCACAAGCCTCTGATTTATGTCTGCTTTCAAAGTTAAAGTAAATTCAACCTCTAGCCCTCAAGAGCTCGCCCTCCATCTCTGTGATTTAAGACTCAGACAGGGTCATAAAGGTAAACTCTTGTGCCACTAAATCCTCCAGCTCTCCGCCTCTCTATTTTCCATTGCGTTCGAGACTCTGTTCGAGCTGACAGGAGTATGCACCAGCATTCCTTGTTTCATTCGCTGGGGTTTCTTTCATGCCCGTCATCCTCCTGCTGTTTAAAAGACTCTGGTCTTTACCCAGAATGAGATTCACAATAGAGTCGTGTCTGCCTCCACACCTTTGTCTTTGATTGAGTTGAAGAACGAACACCCCGTCGATTTTATTCATGTTCCATTTTCTAGTCATTCCGAGTATCCATGGCAACACAGAACATCAAGGAGAGAGAGAGAGAGAGTGAGTGTGTGTGTGTGTGTGTGTGTGGTTTGTCTCCAGCTTGGTGAGAGTTAATCTCCTCCATTTATCTCACCTTTAGCTAGCAAACACATATTTCTGCAGGCAGGTCTAGTTTTCCAGTCAGCTCCGCTCTAAATCTCCTTCTTTGCTCCTGCACTCCTGACTTCTCTTCACCAGGGTGTTACGCACCTAATGTTTTGCGCCAGTTTTGCTTGAATAATTGAGCTCATCGGGACCCCAGGGAACAGCTGGTCACTGAGTGCAAGTGTTCAGTCTGGAATAAAAACAAACTGTTCTCTTCTGTACACAGACAGGCCAGTGGGTCAGAGAGCGGGGCTAAACATGCACATAGATCATCAAACCGACTGTTTGACCCAGCCTTCAGCAAAATATGTCAATTCAATAAACTGCACTTGGGTTCGTTCAACTCGCCTCTCAGTGGACTTAATCGTTACGGAGAACAATGCACGACAAACAATCATGGCTAACATGAGGGCTAAATACTAAACTATGGGGAACACATGACCAAAACAACCAATGACAAGATGGAACTCATGAACCAATTAAACAACAAGACTGCTAATAAGATATCAGGACAATCAACCAATCAGAACATGACGCATGAACCAATAAACATGAACTTTAAAGTTCAACACGTGACAATTTCTATCCAAACGAAACTAAGGAGATTCTGTATTTTAGTGCACTTGTAAATTGATGTCACACTTTACTTAAGTCCCTCTGTAGTCAATCACTGTATCCCTTAAAACTCATGTTTGATCACCAAAATGGCATATTTAAACGTTTTTTCCTTGAAAAAAAACTTTATTCCTTAAAATAGCTTGAATGTAACTCGACACCCTTGCCTAATTTAGTATTCGCGGTTCTATGAATATGCAGATGAGCCCCGCCTCCACTCACTCACTCAGCTCAGAGATCCATTGGTTGACGATCACACGTTGATCTGATTGGTTACAAGGTCGTTTGTGACGTCAGAAACACCAGCGATTTCAAACCGTGTTTTTGAGACTGTCTTTGGTTCACTGCAGTTTTAAGCAGAAAATACTCAGCAATGCTGTCGACTTATGAACTTACACATGGTGTGTCTTAAAGCATATTAAAAACACCACATAGACACATAAACAACATTAAAAACTTGATTTTACCACTGGGGGACTCAGACCTTAAAGACCTTAAATTTGCTAGTCATGTGACACAAGTCAGATCTGTCACAGGGACAGTTATATTTAGATTTTTAGGTCACACCTTATAATGGGTGCCTTTAATTATTATGTACTTACATCAAAATAATAATTGTAGAATATACTTCTTGTGTTGATGTTGTGTTGTAAAACACTTGTGCTGCTATCGAGGTGGATACGAGTCAGGTTAGGACAGGTTTGGTGGGATGGGTAGGTTTAAGTGTTAAGGGAAGGTCAAAAGGGTCATTATAGATTATTTAATCTCAACTATTTCAACTAGATTGCATGCAGGTATTTTTAAATTTTAGTACAATATAAAAACATGTATGTAAATGATTAATTTAAATGTTAGTACATAGACACAATATAAACTGGGACTGGTTGTGGTTACACTTTATTTCGTTGGTCCACTTTAGACATTAACTATAAGACACTTTTCAACTACATGTCAACTAACTCTCATTAGAGTATTAGTAGACTGTCAGTAGACTGGTAGGTTATGGTTAGGTGTTAGGGTTCGGGTTAGGAGAATAAGTTGACTTGTAGTTGCCAAGTTACTTATAGTCAGTAGAATGTCTAAAGTTGACTATCGAAATAAAGTGTTACCCCATTTTTTTTTAGCATTCTTACTGAAAGTGCGATGTTTTTTGCAGCACTTCATACATGTTGGCAGTTTGCTAAAGAGGAGATGGCGCAGGACAGTAAACACAGCTCAACGGGGCCGACCGAGGGTCCCGCGGCTCCTATAACACTGATTTGTGGAATATAATCATCCCCGCGTGGCTGGTGAGATGTTTTCTCCAGTGTTTATCGTTTCTGCCGCTGGTTTATGGCTGAGTTGTTAAGTGGACGTTTGTTAACACAATGGTGCAATGTTTAAAGAGCTGAACAGCTGAGTCACTCACAACACTGCCATTAACAGCAAGAGTGCAGAGAGGGAGAAACCGTTGCTACTTCAGGCCTCAGGTGAAGAGGCTGATTATTGTTTGGACTTCAGTTAAGTTCTTATATAAAACTACTATTTAAATAATACTATTAGTCATAACCTCTGACAATCTAATGTCAGTTTGTGACTGTGAGATCTGTGTAAATGGCCGAATCATCAGTATTTCCAGTCTCACTTCCCGCTGAACCTGCATGGGTTTGTATCAAATTTGCATAATGCCAGCCTCTGGTCTCCATTGGCTGAACGAGAACAGCATCTACTTTGCCCCTCAAACACTAGTGTATCTGAGACTGGAAGAGTTTGGTTCGTGTTGTTCATGTTGAGAAGACGCTGTTTTCTGCTGCTATAACAAATCCACTTTGATGAGATTGATACAGTAAAACCCACGCCATCGTTACTGCTCGTATCACTGTGTATCAAGAGCTGAGAAAGAGCTGAAATTCAGATATGCTAACGGCTGTTTGGTTTCTGACCAATCACAACAGACTGGGCCGTCTGACCAATCAGAGCAGAAGAGGCTCTCAGAAAGGAGGAGTTTAGAGAGACTGAATCTCTGATTGAACTGTTTCAGACACTGTGAGAAAAGAGCTGATGCTGCAGTGGATATTATGAGGAAATTAAAGTGGTTTTTGACCTTGGATGCATGTAAACTTGTTGAAGGAGAAAACAAAACAAAATTAGGACACTTTAAGATAGCATAATGATTTTAAATCTTATTTTCAACCAGCCTTCTTTCACATCAAGTGCATCACTGGCAGTTTGTGATGGTAGTTGGCATTTCTGTAGGCAGCGCAGGTTCAAATGATGATCAACATGACCCAAGTGGAGCCCTGCTGCTGCTCTCGAGAGGTCTCAGGAGATCTGTGGCTCTGTCACCTCCTTATTGAGTAAATAAATGCACCGCCAGCACTAATCAAATGCATTCAGAAGAGCTGCGCATGATAACCGCCTGTTCAGGTCTCCATGGAGACGAGAGACGAGAATGGATCACTTATATGATGGATGGATGAGCTTCTTGGAGCTAGAGCTGGGCCCTTTTCAATGCTACAAAGCTGGGAAGAGCCAGGATATTATATCGTCCCCCTCGGTTGAAATCGTCCCTAAAGCATTCCCTGAACACACCTGAAGCAGCTAATCAAGGTCTTCAGACTCCAGGCAGGTGTTTCAGAGCTAAACTCTGCAGGACATTGGCCCTCCGGGAGCAAGATTGGACATCCTTGGTGTAGATGGTCCTTAGTATGGATCCAACTATACAAAAGTAGGACAGATTTTTGCTGGCTTTATACTCTTAGATTCTTATTTTGGTATTTTTTTCTTCCTTTGATCCTGTGTTTCCTTGGTTTCTAAATGTGACCTGATTTGTTTCTATTGCAGCTGATTATGTCCACCTGTGTCTTGTTGAGTTCCTCATTTAGTCTGTGGCTGCGTCTGAAAACTGATAAATGCTGCCTTCAGAGGACACATTTCAAGGTCGTGAGGTATCAAGGCACGTCCGAATGCAATGTTAGTTTCACTTCCTCTCTCCTGAGAAACCTTCATCTGATTGATTTTTAAAGGAAGCATAGATGTATCCTTCGCTGCCTTTGATATCCCACAATCCTGTGCTTTCAATTCTGTCACAGTTGAGCTAGAAAAATAAATATGGCGTCTAAAAGTTGCGGCTGGTCATCAGTTTGTGTGTAAATGTAAATTTCTGATCAACGTTTTCCTCTTATGATGTCATTTCTAGTGAGAAATTACCATTGTAGTCATTAAATATTCTCTTAGTTTTCACCAAAGCTCTCTATTTTGCTGTAGATCATTAAACCGTTACACTGCCTCTGTCTGAAGTCTGTCTGAAATATCAGTTTCGAGACATACTTCCGTGCACAAACACTGCCTGCAAAGTCACTGCCTATGTTTCAGATGCAGCCTGTGTGCATACAGCCCTCAGATTCAGTTGTTATTTGTCAGTGTTAGGTTTGGTCTGATCTTGCGTTTCTCCTGTGCTCCCAGAGAGTTTTGTTTCTGTTGAATAAAAATACCACTTGTGTCTAGATCCTCGCCTCAACTCTCCTCTCCTGCAACCAACCCGTGACAGCTACAGTCCCCTTAAATAAAAACAAAGATATAAAACACATTTTATACAATTTCTGTGTAGACACCCAGCTAACAGAATTTTGTTATGAAAACGTTCTCCAAATATTCAGTGTTGGTTCTGGGAACGTGAAAAATGTCCAGTTTTCTTGACGTTAGAGGAACGTGTTTTAAAAGGTATAATGTTCCTCAAACGTTCTTTAACCCTCTGGGGTTCTTCGTTTTCCAGTCACACTCAGGACCTTCGCGGTCAAAAGTGACCGGACCCCTGAAATCAATGTTTATTTTTTTTCAGTAAAATCAATGAAATTTATTTTTGTTCAATAATATTTTTTCTTTTCTTTTTTGGTGTTTTGAGAGAATTTTATGAAAATAATGAATATTTATGCAATAATTATGATCATTTTTTTCCCATTGAATATTATATAAAATTTACATATATATATATTATTTTTATTATTTTTTAATGAATGCTGTATTTCAGGTTAAAGTGGATCCTTGGCCTATAGAAAACATTTTTTTTAATCACATTGGAGCCATCTGGTGGATGTAGTGAGCATAATTATCATGCAATATCATATTTTAACCACTAGATGGATTTACAGCCTCTGTAGAAAGGCTTGTGAATTCTAGTTGTTTTTGCACATATTTGCCTATTTTTTTCAGGTTGTGGATTTTAATTTATAATAAGTGATTCTCAAAGACTATTTTTGTCAAGTTTTTTGTTTGTTTGGTTTTTTTATTTATTTATTTTTTAAATAAAATAAAAATTATATTATTTTCGCACAGACATGAAAATCACTATCCAAACTTAAATGGTTGTAAGTCAAGAATGCTTTGGAATATAGACCTATGGTTGGTCTTGTTTTAAAGAAGACATTTGCCAGATTATTGTAGAAGTGAAATAAATTATGAAAGTGAAAGAAAAAAAAAAGTTATGTAAGTTTGAGTTAATGAAAATGAACAGTGTAAAAATTTAATTATTTATATTTTATATAAAATATATATATTACAAAATATATTTTACTCTAAAACTGCAAGAAAATGAAAGCCAAAAATCTTAAGAAGTTGTGTTCCAAATTTTAGGTTGATATCTCAAAAAATAAGCTTTCAGTCAAGATTTTATTTTGGCGCATACCAAACTTTTTCACTAGATGGAAAGCCAAGCTTCCTTACTGACCATATAAGGGCGCCTCCATTTTCACATATGTTTTGAGTGATCTGAACCATGTATTTCCATAATTTTCATACAATTTATGAAGTAGACATCCTATTCAGAAGTAGTATGGGTGGTTTGACAGTATTTGATTTGAATTCAACCTCTAATAAACGCATAAAAAGAGCACATATGTGCTGCAATAGGCCTGGAGGTTACTAAGGAAGAATTCCATCGTTTGATCTTACACTGTGTGTGTGTGTGTGTGTGTGTGTGTGTGTGCGTGTGTTCAAGACAGAGAGACATAGTGTGTGACCTTTGCATTTTGGACCCAATGTCTCCCCTTTATTTGATTCATTGATTTTATTTCACATATTCTCACATTTCTCTGTTACAGTTTCACCAGTCTCATATTTCCCTGTGTGTGTGTGTGTGTGTGTGTGTGTGTGTGTGTGTGTGTGTGTGTGTGTGTGTGTGTGTGTGTGTGTGTGTGTGTGTGTGTGTGTGTGTGTGTGTGGTGTGTGTATTTTGCAACATTGATTGTTCACAGTCTCATGCGTTCATTGCTGTGCACTTTATTTCTTACATTGATGAATAATTGCTTTTATTTCACACGTTTCCCAAAATTAGCTTTTGCAATGACACGCGTTCATTTGTGTACATGCGTGTGTTTTTGTGTGTATAAGTGTGTGTGTGTGTGAGTGTATTTGTCTGTTTTGCACTCTTGATGTTTTAGAGATTCCCCCCTTCACTGTTGTGTGCTTTTTTCCTGCATCGTGGCTGATTTGTAGATTGTACGCACAAATAAACTCTGTATTTTCATATTTTTGCCAATTTCCTATTCATTTCCTATGGCCGGTCATTTTTGACCGAAGGTCCTGAGTGTGACTATTTTTTTTATGACCACTTAGACTTTTCAAATCCTGTCCCCAATTTTTTTGTGTGTTCGTATACCAAGTACCATAAAAGTCACCAAGTTTCGTACCATTCCGACGAAGCTACGATTTTTAACATTTTTTTTATTTTACAAAATCCGGTCAGAAATGACCGAAGTACCCCAGAGGGTTAAACGTAATTTTCGATTAAAAATTCAACATGATAGTAATGTTGATTTCTAACATTGCAAGAACATAAAAATGTCCAGTTTCCTGAATGTTACTACATAGCAAAAACTCAAGAGTGTTAAAGACTCAAGAGTGTTAAAGTGTTAAAATTTGAGTGTTAAAATAACACTGAAGATTGTTAAAATTAATGTGCTATATAAGTTATTGATTGAGTGATGATTGAGCATTATTGAAGACACCTGATGATAACAAGTAAGTAGAATCGCTGAAGAAGAGAACTCAAATTTTTGTCACCATTGTGGAGATCAGTGTTTGGTTTAGTTGGGCAGTTGACCTTTACATGTTTAACTTTAGATTTTGTTTGGTTGCTGTACATGAGTTATGACAGCCAGATGAACAAAGAGAAAAGGTGATCTGATGGTGTTGGTTATGTTATAACATAATCATTATTTCACTATCATATGACCTGAATCACTAAACTCAAGTAGTCCTAATCTCTGATTAGAATGTATATTGCTCATTACAGATTCAACTGTATAAATTCCAGGTTGTTCAATATAATCTAAATGATTTCTTAAAAGTTGTTCTGATAAAAAAAAAAATCTCTCTTTCAGGCACACACAGACATATAGAATCAGTGTATGAATCTCAACAATGGTGACAAAAAGAATATTTCTAAGACAATTCAGATCATAATTTATTCATACCGCAATGTATGATGGGAGCTATGAATGAGTTTTGATTGGTGGCACCCAGAATGCACTGCAACGTGCTTTATTATTGCCACCATTGTTGAGAATCACAGGCTGATTATTGATATCTGTGTGTCCAAACAAATGTCCTTTTTCAACGACTTTTGATCAGAACAACTTTTAAGAAATCTTTTGGATTATACTTACAAATCTGGATTTTTTGCTGTTAAATCACTTTGATACGATAATGACCAATATACACTCACCTAAAGGATTATTAGGAACACCATACTAATACTGTGTTTGACCCCCTTTCGCCTTCAGAACTGCCTTAATTCTACGTGGCATTGATTCAACAAGGTGGTGAAAGCATTCTTTAGAAATGTTGGCCCATATTGATAGGATAGCATCTTGCTGTTGATGGAGATTTGTGGGATGCACATCCAGGGCACGAAGCTCCCGTTCCACCACATGCCAAAGATGCTCTATTGGGTTGAGATCTGGTGACTGTGGGGGCCATTTTAGTACAGTGAACTCATTGTCATGTTCAAGAAACCAATTTGAAATGATTCAAGCTTTGTGACATGGTGCATTATCCTGCTGGAAGTAGCCATCAGAGGATGGGTACATGGTGGCCATAAAGGGATGGACATGGTCAGAAACAATGCTCAGGTAGGCCGTGGCATTTAAATGATGCCCAATTGGCACTAAGGGGCCTAAAGTGTGCCAAGAAAACATCCCCCACACCATTACACCACCACCACCAGCCTGCACAGTGGTAACAAGGCATGATGGATCCATGTTCTCATTCTGTTTACGCCAAATTCTGACTCTACCATCTGAATGTCTCAACAGAAATCGAGACTCATCAGACCAGGCAACATTTTTCCAGTCTTCAACTGTCCAATTTTGGTGAGCTCTTGCAAATTGTAGCCTCTTTTTCCTATTTGTAGTGGAGATGAGTGGTACCCGGTGGGGTCTTCTGCTGTTGTAGCCCATCCGCCTCAAGGTTGTGCGTGTTGTGGCTTCACAAATGCTTTGCTGCATACCTCGGTTGTAACGAGTGGTTATTTCAGTCAAAGTTGCTCTTCTATCAGCTTGAATCAGTTGGCCCATTCTCCTCTGACCTCTAGCATCAACAAGGCATTTTCGCCCACAGGACTGCCGCATACTGGATGTTTTTCCCTTTTCACACCATTCTTTGTAAACCCTAGAAATGGTTGTGTGTGAAAATCACAGTAACTGAGCAGATTGTGAAATACTCAGACCTGCCCGTCTGGCACCAACAACCATGCCACGCTCAAAATTGCTTAAATCACCTTTCTTTCCCATTCTGACATTCAGTTTGGAGTTCAGGAGATTATCTTGACCAGGACCACACCCCTAAATGCATTGAAGCAACTTCCATGTGATTGGTTGATTAGATAATTGCATTAAGGAGAAATTGAACAGGTGTTCCTTATAATTCTTTAGGTGAGTGTACATCTATGTCAGAGATTAGGACTAAATGAGTTCAGTGATTGAGGTCATACGATTGTGAAATAATGATTGTTAAAACACAACCAACACCATGAGATCACATTTTCTCTTTGTTCATCTGGCTGTCATAACTCATGTACAGCAGCCAAACAAAATCTAAAGTTAAACATGTAAAGGTCAACTGCCCAACTAAACTAAACTAAACACTGATCTCCATAATGGTGACTAAAATAGATTTTTCTTCTTCAGTGATTCTGCTTGTTATCATCAGGTGTCTTCAATAATGCTCAATCATCACTCAATCAATAACTTAAATAGCACATTAACTTTAACACTCTTCAGTGTTAATTTAACACTGAAATTTTAACACTTTAACACTCTTGAGTCTTTAACACTCTTGAGTTTTTGCTGTGTAGTAACATTCAGGAATCTGGACATTTTTATATTCTTGGAATGTTAGAAATCAACATTACTATCATGTTGAATTTTTCATCGAAAATTACGTTTAAAGAACGTTTGAGGAACAATAAACCTTTTAAAACACGTTCCTCTAACGTCAAGAAAACTGGACATTTTTCACGTTCCCAGAACCAACACTGAATATTTAGAGAACGTTCTTATAACAAAATTCTGTTAGCTGGGCATATAGAGCAGTCCATTTCACTTGAATTGTATTTTCAGGGTAAGACATTCAGTTTACTGCAGTTTAAATACTACCAAATTTACAGCAGTTTTCTTTCATGAAAACTGACAAATATTTTGACAAATTAGAATTGAAATAACATGTTTCCAAAAACAGCTTGAGTAGAAAAAAAGACAGAAAAGGAGATATAAAATCAAGTATCAAAATCAATTAAAGTGTATATTCATACAGTACATACATAATGTAGAACATAATCTATTCAAAATACATAGACACCATCAGTCGAACGCTAAGGAGTAAAAATAAGTCTTTAAACTTTTTAAAATTTTAATTCAGTTGCAGTGTGCTATTTGTCATCCAGTTCTAGACTTCACTGAGGCATGAGAAGAGAAAATCTAATGAAAAGTAATTTCTTGGTTTGGTTGGGGGATATAGTTAGAGGTCGTCAGCTTAACAATGATCATTTATGTTATGTTTCTGGAATATTGAGACTAAAGGGAGCATGTAGAGGGAAATCAAAAGAGGACCAAGTATAGATCCCTGTGGAACACCACAATAGATCAGCGCAGAGTGGAAGTAAATGACCTGAAATTTACAGAGAGGGTCCTCCCTTTTAGTATGAGATGAACCACTGTAAAGCCCTGGACCCCAACAACACACTCAAAATGATTTCAGAAGAATATTATGATCAATAGTGTCAAATGCGGCACTCAAATCTAAAAGTATCAGAACAGCAGCAGACCCAGAATCAATGGACAGCAGAATGTTAACGTTATGCTGATATGGCATGTCAAAGCATGAGCTCTTCTTCAAGTTTAATGCTGTGATCATCACTGAGATCTTATGCAGTCGTACGCTATCATGACCTCACTACATTAGGCCATTTTATATGTTTATACATTTTAATTTGCAGTTTTGAATAAAAAAGAAGGTCAGACTGGTCAAATAATGAGTCATTAAAATTGCATTGCATTCAATTGCACACAGAAAGTGCCCATACTGAGCGCAGTGTACATGTTAAACACTATTAAACACTCTGTGTGTGAGTATCTGGAACAGCATGATGAAACTGCGTGTCCGATGTGAAACGAATCCTCTTCAATGAGGGACGACGAGCAGCTGTTTCTGGAGTCGTGAGCTCCTTCACAGGACAGAGAGCAGATTAAACAGATCATTCATCAAATACCAGCCGATGATCGTGTGAATCCTCCACAGAACCAACACCAAATATCAACCGAACGCAGGATGGTTTTACGAGCAGTTACACCTCATTCTGCTCGTGCTTCGAGTGACATCGCTCTGATGATGCGGCCAGTGACTCCAGGTCAACGGCTTAAAACCCAGGAACTATAACTATGAGTTAATGTTTTAGTGTAATGTGTGCTTGTGTCTGATACAGATGGACGTCCTGAGCAAGAGAATAAAGAGTGATGCACTGTAATTTCATCGTACGGGTGTTTATACTGCTTTACCAGTGCACACGTGGCTTTGTTCAGAAAGCAGCTGGACTCGTATGGTTTGAAGGATCTTTGGGAAGTTTTAAAGGACAACTCTGGCGTAAAATGAACCTTTGGTCTAATAACACATTGGTACCGAGTCGACCGTTCTCTGGGATTTGTTTTCATTATAATCGAATGTTTTATCTCTAAAAACTGTTTAGCTTATAACACTTGTATATTGGGCATAGAGTAATGAAAAATAAAAATCGCTAGTTAATACCACCAATAAACCGAAGCATTGAGAACTTTGTAAGTGTACAGACCGTTTAATAAGAAGATAAAGATAAAGACAGTCCACTTCGCGTATACAGACAGGAGCCATCTTGGAAAACAGTCTCGACCAGTCGAACCACGTACGCCCTAAGTGAGCTGGTCGATCGGAATTACGTTTGTGAAATCTAATTACATGGAAATGCATTAATTATATCTGTTTATTAAAATATATGGATGACTAACTACAACGGAAGAAGGGTCCATACTTTTATATGAGATTCCAGGTCACAGTTCAGCTCACTTATCACGGCGTTCGTGGTTCGACTGGTCGAGACTGTTTTCCAAGATGGCTCCTGCCTGTATACGAAGTGGACTGTCTTTATCTTTATCTTCTTATTAAACGGTCTGTACACTTACAAAGTTCTCAATGCTTCAGTTTGCATGTAGGGACCCTCATTATGCTAGCAGCTAGCGTGTTAGTGTGGGGCTATTTTGAGCCTTGTTAGTGGTATTAACTAGCGATTTCTTTTTACTTATTCTATGCCCTATATACTAGCGTTATAAGCTAAACAGTTTTTAGAGATAAAACTCTTTACATTCAATTATCATGAAAACAAATCTCAGAGAACGGTCGACTCGGTACCAATGTGTTATTAAACCAAAGGTTCATTTTGCGCCGGAGTTGTCTTTTAAGGCTTAAGAAGATATTTAGTCAGTGTATCATTACAAAAGAATATCATCAGCGGGTTTTGGAAAGTCTATCTCTCTCTTCAGATGAGCTGTTTTCTCAGGCTCTCGTCTAGTATCAGACACTCGATCACGTGATAGTATATCAGATACCTTGAGTTACTCTGGAGTAATGTAAAGTCCACACTGAACCAGGAGGCATTACAGAGACAAGCTGTGCGTTACAGTGGTTTTACCAGGGTAAAGCATGTTCTTAAGCGCAAAGAGCAAGAAAAAAAGAGAGAAGAGCTTGGAAACTGATGGAGGATTTCTGGGGGAAGATTCACAATAAACCACAATTTCTGTTTCTTTCTCACACAACACTATCAAATGACTTCATTTGTTGCAGTTTGATAGTCATGATCACGAAGAACTAGAGTTGATAAAAACAAACAAAAATACATTTACATGAATGCAATTCAGTCCTTTAATAGAAGCATTTGTGCTTTGAAATCCTCTGGTACACTTGGCCTAGACATCCAGTGTACTGTGAACATGACTTGTGTTTGTGTGTGTGTTCAGGCATCCGTGGGAGTGATTTTCAGAGGATGTTTTGAAGCCGCACTGTCAGAAAATGTCCGGCCGGACACACTGAAGTAATATTGTTCTCTCTTGGACGTCAAGCTGTGTAATTACAAGCACACGAACACACGCAGCTTCACACATCTCCTCACAGCTTCCCTGGAACGGCAGTAAACGGCTGATCGATTTTGCAGTCATTATGGGTGAGGAAGAGACGTCCAGCTCTTTTACATGTAGCCTGTGTGTTTGGTAAAAGCAAACATCATCACCTGCTGAGATCTGCCTCAGGAAAACAGCTTTAAAACATTCATCATCAGGGATGAGTGAAACACACACACACACACACACACACACATCAGGGGTCGTGAGGGCTTCAGATTCAACTCTGCATATTATGTTTTCATGAAGCTGGGGAAATACACTTTAGAGATTGGGAAAGGTAAAATAATAAAATATTTACACCGCTGGATGTTTTTGTTGAGTTTACAATGCCTTGCAAACATGGAGGGACATTTGTATCTGAAATGGCTCCACCATTGTAAAATATTTAACTGATTTAATCACCAAAAGCACATTTACCTGTCTTTATCATGTTGAGTTCAACTTTGTTATTGTATGATTTTGCCCATTAAGAAAAAAAAAAAACGTTCTTTAAAATTGTGACAACCAGGAAGTGACTTTTTTTAGGGTTTCATTTTTATTTCTTATGTTATAACAAAATAAAATTACACAAATCAGGGTTTTAAACTGCATATGCTTAGACAAATAAAACAAATAACGGCAATAAAACCGCTTTTATACTATTTAGTTTGACCTCTTGACATTTACTGAAGGTACTTTAATCTCCATTCGTTGAACAAGAAAAAAACATTATGATAGGGAGATCCAAAGATTCATTAACATTCTCTGTAAGGTTTTTTTTTTTTTTTTACAGAAAACTGTATTTATTAATAACCCCTTAATTAATGAATAGTTTTCTGTCTGTGAATGTGTTTATGGCTCTGTTTCCACCAGGTATTAAGTGATTTCTGTGATCGGATTACAGGCTATCTACAGACTGTCATGATCGGATCACTGAACCCATGTATAGTGAAGCTCCGCCCACTCACCTGTCAAGCAAACACTGCCCCGCCCACTCACCTGTCAATCAAACACTGCTCCGCCCACTCACATGTCAATCAAACACTGCCCCGTCCACTCACCTGTCAATCAAACACTGCCCCGCCCACTCCCCTGTCAATCAAACACTGCTCCGCCCACTCACATGTCAAGCAAACACTGCCCCGCCCACTCACCTGTCAATCAAACACTGCTCCGCCCACTCACATGTCAATCAAACACTGCCCCGCCCACTCACCTGTCAATCAAACACTGCCCCGCCCACTCCCCTGTCAATCAAACACTGCCCCGCCCACTCACCTGTCAATCAAACACTGCCCCGCCCACTCCCCTGTCAATCAAACACTGCTCCGCCCACTCACATGTCAAGCAAACACTGCCCCGCCCACTCACCTGTCAATCAAACACTGCTCCGCCCACTCACATGTCAATCAAACACTGCCCCGCCCACTCCCCTGTCAATCAAACACTGCCCCGCCCACTCACATGTCAATCAAACACTGCCCCGCCCACTCACCTGTCAATCAAAAACTGCCCCGTCCACTCACCTGTCAATCAAACACTGCCCCGCCCACTCCCCTGTCAATCAAACACTGCCCAGCCCACTCACATGTCAATCAAACACTGCCCCGCCCACTCCCCTGTCAATCAAACACTGCTCCGCCCACTCACATGTCAATCAAACACTGCCACAGGAATTCTTCCTGGTTATGTGCAGCTTTAAATGACCTTGATTTAGAAAGTACAGTTTGGAAGATCTCGAACACAGACTTCACCTGCATGCAGTGACAAAGACTTTACAGTATGCATGTTTGAATAAATGTGAAGAACATCTAAAATTCATTCATTCCACTAAAATAACAATGAGCGCTCTCTCACTTCATCACGTGTGTCTGACGGATCACCTGAGATGAGATGTTACTGTAAACAGAGCCTTTGACGAGCGTTGTGCATTTCCTAACAATCATATTTCCTTCAATGTTTTGCTGCATGTATCATAATTCATACGTGAGATGAGTCAAACTGAAGATAAGCAGACACTGAGATTATGGTGCTGACAGAAGACAACATTCATCAGTTGATGTTTATGGCACATGTCATTATATATGTGATAGTTGGAACAGAAGGGCCAAAGTCTGTGCTGGGAATGCAAAGCGTGTGTGATGATGTGGAAGCGTTTACTGACCTCAGAACTGGTGAAATGATCTGCACTCCTGCTCTTCTCTTCTTCAACCCTGTTATGACATTTCTCCCTTTAAAACCGCCACTTCATCTCTGTGACATCATACCGTACACTATAAAATCCATCAGTGATTATAACTAACACTTTTTAGTTAACTTTACCTAATGTCTTAACTTAATTGTAAAAATCTAGTAATCTGTACTAGTCACATACTATGCTTTGTTTACTCAGAAAACCCAAGTTAAGATTAATTGATTGGGTTGAGTGCCGTTTTTTAGGCGGGAAAATTCTTAAAAGACTTTTTACTCATTTCTGTTTGCATTCACTCATTTCCCAAAATCATCTTGATTGTTGAATTTTAAATATAACTAAAAAGAAAAAAAAATCGAGAGAACATCACATAAGCTGACTTGATAAATTGATGTTGATTTTCTTAGTCACCATTATGGCGATTAGTGATGATCCCTTTGGTTGGGCACTTGGAACTTCATTTATACTATTGCAATTCTCTTCCCATTGATGCAACAAGAAATCAGTTATTTGGTTTCAAAGGAAGATAAGTTGTATGTATGTATGTATGTATGTATGTATGAATGAATGCATGTATGTAAACTATATTTCATGTCAATATATGATCTTTTATAATTTTATTGCTAACACTTATGTCCTAAACACCTTGTGAAATTATTAATTGGGTTAAATAATCTTTCTATATTTGTGACAATCTTGTAATTGCCCATGCTTGAGTCACACAGACTTCAACATTCAGCATGCAAAACACAACAATGGTAACAATTATATTTTATTTAAAGTATTCTCTCTACAGTTCTTTTTTAGTTACTAGAACTCTTGTGTAAGTGAACTATACTAACTAAGCATTTGTCAGTACCACATACTATTCCTATTTCAATTGTTTTTTTTTAAAAAGCAATCGGTTTGCAAGCTTTTTTTAAGTAAGTCTAACTAATTAGAGTTTACAGTGTATGGATTTATCTATAATTTCACCATGTTATAAGTCCAGATACATATAGTAGTCAACATTTGAAGTGGATCAAAACCTTTCATCAAAGTTATCCATGAATTTTGAACAATACCTGTTCTTGTCTTAGCACAACTTTGATGGACTTTTTTGATCCACCTCAAATGTTGACTACTGTATATCGACTGTAAGGATGTGCTGTGTTGTAAAGCTGTTAGAATAATCGTTGCACAAACCATGTTTTGAAAGAGAAATGCTAATAATAACAACATTAATAATGACAATTATTCATATATGTTATCAGTTGTATTGTGTGATTAATTATAAGGTCACATCTCACATATTGCGCACATCAAATAGATTGTGAGATTCTCCTTCTGAGAGGAACACATGCTGGACTCTGAGCTTTGAGTTTCAGTCAGCGATTTACTGGGAGCTCAGAAGAAACCGTCTCAATGAAACAATAAAAGCAGGCGGAGTTTCCTATCAATGACTTCAACAGCAGCTATGACAGTAACTCTATGACAGTAACTCTATGACAGTAACTCTGACAGTAACTCTATGACAGTAACTCTATGACAGTAACTCTATGACAGTAACTCTGACAGTAACTCTATGACAGTAACTCTATGACAGTAACTCTATGACAGTAACTCTCTGACAGTAACTCTGACAGTAACTCTATGACAGTAACTCTATGACAGTAACTCTATGACAGTAACTCTGACAGTAACTCTATGACAGTAACTCTGACAGTAACTCTATGACAGTAACTCTATGACAGTAACTCTATGACAGTAACTCTATGACAGTAACTCTATGACAGTAACTCTATGACAGTAACTCTATGACAGTAACTCTCTGACAGTAACTCTCTGACAGTAACTCTCTGACAGTAACTCTGTACAGTAACTCTGACAGTAACTCTATGACAGTGACTCTATGACAGTAACTCTATGACAGTAACTCTCTGACAGTAACTCTGACAGTAACTCTATGACAGTAACTCTATGACAGTAACTCTATGACAGTAACTCTATGACAGTAACTCTCTGACAGTAACTCTATGACAGTAACTCTATGACAGTAACTCTATGACAGTAACTCTATGACAGTAACTCTCTGACAGTAACTCTCTGACAGTAACTCTCTGACAGTAACTCTGTACAGTAACTCTGACAGTAACTCTATGACAGTGACTCTATGACAGTAACTCTATGACAGTAACTCTCTGACAGTAACTCTGACAGTAACTCTATGACAGTAACTCTATGACAGTAACTCTATGACAGTAACTCTATGACAGTAACTCTCTGACAGTAACTCTATGACAGTAACTCTCTGACAGTAACTCTCTGACAGTAACTCTATGACAGTAACTCTATGACAGTAACTCTATGACAGTAACTCTATGACAGTAACTCTATGACAGTAACTCTCTGACAGTAACTCTATGACAGTAACTCTATGACAGTAACTCTATGACAGTAACTCTCTGACAGTAACTCTATGACAGTGACTGTATGACAGTAACTCTATGACAGTGACTGTATGACAGTAACTCTATGACAGTAACTCTATGACAGTAACTCTATGACAGTAACTCTATGACAGTAACTCTGACAGTAACTCTATGACAGTAACTCTCTGACAGTAACTCTGACCAGGGCCGGTTCTAGACATTTGGAGGCCCTAGGCAATATTCATGTTGGAGGCCCCCCACCCCCAATAAAAAACTCTTGAAACAAATATGATTCCTAACCTTTTAATTTATACAACATTTAATTTTAAATGTTTTTACTTACACAGTACATAAGTTTGGACACATTACTATGTTTAATGTTTTTGAAAGAAGTCTCTTATGCTAATCAAGCCTGGATTTATTTGATCGAAAATACAGATAAATAATAGTGAAATATTGTTAAATAGTTTTGCTATTTTACTACTTTAAAATATATTTATGTGATGCAAAGCTGAATTTAGTGTAATGTGATCCTTCAGAAAACTTTATAATATTCTGATTTATTATCAAATGTTAGAAATGGTGCTTAATATTTATTTTATAACTTGTGATACTTTTTTCAGGATTTTTTTTTAATTATTATTAAAAAGTTGTTTAAAAAAAGTCTTCACTATCACTTTTTATATATTTAACACATCCTTGCTGAATATTCCTGTTTTTCTTTTTCTTTTTTGTATTTTTGATCAAATAAATGCTGGCTTGTAGAGCATAATAAAAAACTTATTTCAAAAACATTAAAAATAGTAATTGGTCCAGACATTTTACCAGTAGGCTACTGTATGTACATATTAATCAAACTTCATCTAAGGTAATCTCTTTTTTGTTTAATGAAGATGTTATTGTTATTTTCCTGTTTTATTCAATTTATTCACAGTTCCAGAATACCACTTCAGTGATATATGCTTTTATCATTTTTTTCATAGCTGGTATGGGCAGGATTTTCCCCTGCCATTTAATAGATATTGACTGCAGAATGCAGATATTGTCATATTATTAATATAAGTAGGCCTAATATGATATTATGCATTGCATTGCTAGCTTAAATATGCTATACACAAATGAAGTGGAAGAGAAAGACACGATCGCTACTGATTAGAAAAAAAATTCTAAACTGATATTATTGCCGTAAGTAGGCTGATGTTAGACAGGGTATAATCTAATCATCAGCAGAATTTAGAAGATAGACCCAAGATCCTTTATTTTAAAAGCATTTAAAAATGTTGTAGTGTGTTGGCTTTTTAACTTTGAATACAAACGTCTTGTCTTTTACTTTTGTAGCGTTTTTAGTCAGCTCCCGATGCGATGTTATTCATTGTACGCGCAAATTCAAAGCGTCGCGTCTGGGCACGTTAATGACGCTCACGCTCTTTTAAACTCGTAATAAAGCGGTGAATGGTTTTTCCAGAAATGACGCTGATCTACAGTACAAGTTTATATTTAGAATACATTGCAATCACTCCAAAATAGATGACGACAACGCACACACCTGCATTAGAGCTGTGCTTCTTTGCGTGCCTATTTAGGCTTTTGCTTCGCAGCACCTGATGGGCTGGCGTTAATGTGACGTAATGTAACAGTCTATGGTTAAGATAAACATCGTCACTATTTTTAGTTAATTAATAAATATTGAAATAAATTGTAGATAGGACATTTGTAAAAAAAAAAAAAAAAAAAAAAAAATTTATCCCTCTGTCTGGGCCCCATCCCGCCAGTCGGGCCCTAGGCACGTGCCTAGTTTGCCTTTGCGTTAATCCGGCTCTGACTCTGACAGTAACTCTATGACAGTAACTCTCTGACAGTAACTCTGACAGTAACTCTATGACAGTAACTCTCTGACAGTAACTCTATGACAGTAACTCTATGACAGTAACTCTCTGACAGTAACTCTATGACAGTAACTCTCTGACAGTAACTCTATGACAGTAACTCTCTGACAGTAACTCTGACAGTAACTCTATGACAGTAACTCTCTGACAGTAACTCTCTGACAGTAACTCTATGACAGTAACTCTATGACAGTAACTCTATGACAGTAACTCTATGACAGTAACTCTATGACAGTAACTCTCTGACAGTAACTCTCTGACAGTAACTCTGACAGTAACTCTATGACAGTAACTCTCTGACAGTAACTCTGACAGTAACTCTATGACAGTAACTCTATGACAGTAACTCTATGACAGTAACTCTATGACAGTAACTCTATGACAGTAACTCTATGACAGTAACTCTCTGACAGTAACTCTATGACAGTAACTCTCTGACAGTAACTCTATGACAGTGACTGTATGACAGTAACTCTATGACAGTGACTGTATGACAGTAACTCTATGACAGTAACTCTATGACAGTAACTCTATGACAGTAACTCTATGACAGTAACTCTGACAGTAACTCTATGACAGTAACTCTGACAGTAACTCTATGACAGTAACTCTATGACAGTAACTCTATGACAGTAACTCTATGACAGTAACTCTATGACAGTAACTCTATGACAGTAACTCTATGACAGTAACTCTCTGACAGTAACTCTCTGACAGTAACTCTCTGACAGTAACTCTGTACAGTAACTCTGACAGTAACTCTATGACAGTAACTCTATGACAGTAACTCTATGACAGTAACTCTCTGACAGTAACTCTGACAGTAACTCTATGACAGTAACTCTATGACAGTAACTCTCTGACAGTAACTCTGACAGTAACTCTATGACAGTAACTCTATGACAGTAACTCTCTGACAGTAACTCTATGACAGTGACTGTATGACAGTAACTCTATGACAGTGACTGTATGACAGTAACTCTATGACAGTAACTCTATGACAGTAACTCTATGACAGTAACTCTATGCCAGTAACTCTATGACAGTAACTCTCTGACAGTAACTCTGACAGTAACTCTATGACAGTAACTCTATGACAGTAACTCTCTGACAGTAACTCTGACAGTAACTCTATGACAGTAACTCTCTGACAGTAACTCTATGACAGTGACTGTATGACAGTAACTCTATGACAGTGACTGTATGACAGTAACTCTATGACAGTAACTCTATGACAGTAACTCTATGACAGTAACTCTATGACAGTAACTCTATGACAGTAACTCTGACAGTAACTCTATGACAGTAACTCTCTGACAGTAACTCTGACAGTAACTCTATGACAGTAACTCTCTGACAGTAACTCTGACAGTAACTCTATGACAGTAACTCTCTGACAGTAACTCTATGACAGTAACTCTATGACAGTAACTCTCTGACAGTAACTCTATGACAGTAACTCTCTGACAGTAACTCTATGACAGTAACTCTCTGACAGTAACTCTGACAGTAACTCTATGACAGTAACTCTCTGACAGTAACTCTCTGACAGTAACTCTATGACAGTAACTCTATGACAGTAACTCTATGACAGTAACTCTATGACAGTAACTCTATGACAGTAACTCTATGACAGTAACTCTCTGACAGTAACTCTGACAGTAACTCTGACAGTAACTCTGACAGTAACTCTATGACAGTAACTCTATGACAGTGACTGTATGACAGTAACTCTATGACAGTAACTCTATGACAGTGACTGTATGACAGTAACTCTATGACAGTAACTCTATGACAGTAACTCTATGACAGTAACTCTATGACAGTGACTGTATGACAGTAACTCTCTGACAGTAACTCTATGACAGTGACTCTATGACAGTGACTCTATGACAGTGACTCTATGACAGTGACTCTCTGACAGTGACTGTATGACAGTAACTCTATGACAGTAACTCTATGACAGTGACTGTATGACAGTGACTGTATGACAGTAACTCTCTGACAGTAACTCTATGACAGTAACTCTATGACAGTAACTCTATGACAGTGACTGTATGACAGTAACTCTATGACAGTAACTCTATGACAGTAACTCTATGACAGTAACTCTCTGACAGTAACTCTGACAGTAACTCTATGACAGTAACTCTCTGACAGTAACTCTGACAGTAACTCTATGACAGTAACTCTCTGACAGTAACTCTGACAGTAACTCTATGACAGTAACTCTCTGACAGTAACTCTATGACAGTAACTCTATGACAGTAACTCTCTGACAGTAACTCTATGACAGTAACTCTCTGACAGTAACTCTATGACAGTAACTCTCTGACAGTAACTCTGACAGTAACTCTATGACAGTAACTCTCTGACAGTAACTCTCTGACAGTAACTCTATGACAGTAACTCTATGACAGTAACTCTATGACAGTAACTCTATGACAGTAACTCTATGACAGTAACTCTCTGACAGTAACTCTCTGACAGTAACTCTGACAGTAACTCTATGACAGTAACTCTATGACAGTAACTCTCTGACAGTAACTCTATGACAGTGACTGTATGACAGTAACTCTATGACAGTAACTCTATGACAGTGACTGTATGACAGTAACTCTATGACAGTAACTCTATGACAGTAACTCTATGACAGTGACTGTATGACAGTAACTCTCTGACAGTAACTCTATGACAGTAACTCTATGACAGTAACTCTATGACAGTAACTCTATGACAGTGACTCTCTGACAGTGACTGTATGACAGTAACTCTATGACAGTAACTCTATGACAGTGACTGTATGACAGTGACTGTATGACAGTAACTCTCTGACAGTAACTCTATGACAGTAACTCTATGACAGTAACTCTATGACAGTAACTGTATGACAGTAACTCTATGACAGTAACTCTCTGACAGTAACTCTCTGACAGTAACTCTATGACAGTAACTGTATGACAGTAACTCTCTGACAGTAACTCTATGACAGTAACTCTATGACAGTAACTCTCTGACAGTAACTCTATGACAGTAACTCTATGACAGTAACTCTCTGACAGTAACTTTATGACAGTAACTCTATGACAGTAACTCTATGACAGTAACTCTATGACAGTAACTCTATGACAGTAACTGTATGACAGTAACTCTCTGACAGTAACTGTATGACAGTAACTCTATGACAGTAACTCTATGACAGTAACTGTATGACAGTAACTCTCTGACAGTAACTCTATGACAGTAACTCTATGACAGTAACTCTATGACAGTAACTCTATGACAGTAACTCTATGACAGTAACTCTATGACAGTAACTCTATCACAGTAACTGTATGACAGTAACTCTCTGACAGTAACTCTATGACAGTAACTTTATGACAGTAACTCTATGACAGTGACTGTATGACAGTAACTCTCTGACAGTAACTCTATGACAGTCACGTAACTCTATGACAGTAACTCTATGACAGTAACTCTATAACAGTAACTCTATGACAGTAACTCTATGACAGTAACTCTATGACAGTAACTCTCTGACAGTAACTCTATAACAGTAACTCTGACAGTAACTCTATGACAGTAACTCTCTGACAGTAACTCTCTGACAGTAACTCTCTGACAGTAACTCTATGACAGTAACTCTGACAGTAACTCTATGACAGTAACTGTATGACAATAACTCTCTGACAGTAACTCTATGACAGTAACTCTATGACAGTAACTCTCTGACAGTAACTCTCTGACAGTAACTCCATGACAGTAACTCTCTGACAGTAACTCTATGACAGTAACTCTATGACAGTAACTCTCTGACAGTAACTCTATGACAGTAACTCTCTGACAGTAACTCTATGACAGTAACTCTATGACAGTAACTCTATGACAATAACTCTCTGACAGTAACTCTATGACAGTAACTCTATGACAGTAACTCTTTGACAGTAACTCTATGACAGTGACTCTCTGACAGTGACTGTATGACAGTAACTCTATGACAGTAACTCTATGACAGTGACTGTATGACAGTGACTGTATGACAGTAACTCTCTGACAGTAACTCTATGACAGTAACTCTATGACAGTAACTCTATGACAGTGACTGTATGACAGTAACTCTATGACAGTAACTCTATGACAGTAACTCTATGACAGTAACTCTCTGACAGTAACTCTGACAGTAACTCTATGACAGTAACTCTCTGACAGTAACTCTGACAGTAACTCTATGACAGTAACTCTCTGACAGTAACTCTGACAGTAACTCTATGACAGTAACTCTCTGACAGTAACTCTATGACAGTAACTCTATGACAGTAACTCTCTGACAGTAACTCTATGACAGTAACTCTCTGACAGTAACTCTATGACAGTAACTCTCTGACAGTAACTCTGACAGTAACTCTATGACAGTAACTCTCTGACAGTAACTCTCTGACAGTAACTCTATGACAGTAACTCTATGACAGTAACTCAATGACAGTAACTCTATGACAGTAACTCTATGACAGTAACTCTCTGACAGTAACTCTCTGACAGTAACTCTGACAGTAACTCTATGACAGTAACTCTATGACAGTAACTCTATGACAGTAACTCTCTGACAGTAACTCTATGACAGTGACTGTATGACAGTAACTCTATGACAGTAACTCTATGACAGTGACTGTATGACAGTAACTCTATGACAGTAACTCTATGACAGTAACTCTATGACAGTAACTCTATGACAGTGACTGTATGACAGTAACTCTCTGACAGTAACTCTATGACAGTAACTCTATGACAGTAACTCTATGACAGTAACTCTATGACAGTGACTCTCTGACAGTGACTGTATGACAGTAACTCTATGACAGTAACTCTATGACAGTGACTGTATGACAGTGACTGTATGACAGTAACTCTCTGACAGTAACTCTATGACAGTAACTCTATGACAGTAACTCTATGACAGTAACTGTATGACAGTAACTCTATGACAGTAACTCTCTGACAGTAACTCTCTAACAGTAACTCTATGACAGTAACTGTATGACAGTAACTCTCTGACAGTAACTCTATGACAGTTACTCTATGACAGTAACTCTCTGACAGTAACTCTATGACAGTAACTCTATGACAGTAACTCTCTGACAGTAACTTTATGACAGTAACTCTATGACAGTAACTCTATGACAGTAACTCTATGACAGTAACTCTATGACAGTAACTGTATGACAGTAACTCTCTGACAGTAACTGTATGACAGTAACTCTATGACAGTAACTGTATGACAGTAACTCTCTGACAGTAACTCTATGACAGTAACTCTATGACAGTAACTCTATGACAGTAACTCTATGACAGTAACTCTATGACAGTAACTCTCTGACAGTAACTCTATGACAGTAACTCTCTGACAGTAACTCTATGACAGTAACTCTATGACAGTAACTCTATGACAGTAACTCTATCACAGTAACTGTATGACAGTAACTCTCTGACAGTAACTCTATGACAGTAACTTTATGACAGTAACTCTATGACAGTGACTGTATGACAGTAACTCTCTGACAGTAACTCTATGACAGTCACGTAACTCTATGACAGTAACTCTATGACAGTAACTCTATAACAGTAACTCTATGACAGTAACTCTATGACAGTAACTCTATGACAGTAACTCTATGACAGTAACTCTCTGACAGTAGCTCTATAACAGTAACTCTGACAGTAACTCTATGACAGTAACTCTCTGACAGTAACTCTCTGACAGTAACTCTATGACAGTAACTCTATGACAGTAACTCTATGACAGTAACTCTATGACAGTAACTGTATGACAGTAACTCTCTGACAGTAACTGTATGACAGTAACTCTATGACAGTAACTCTATGACAGTAACTGTATGACAGTAACTCTCTGACAGTAACTCTATGACAGTAACTCTATGACAGTAACTCTATGACAGTAACTCTATGACAGTAACTCTATGACAGTAACTCTATGACAGTAACTCTATCACAGTAACTGTATGACAGTAACTCTCTGACAGTAACTCTATGACAGTAACTTTATGACAGTAACTCTATGACAGTGACTGTATGACAGTAACTCTCTGACAGTAACTCTATGACAGTCACGTAACTCTATGACAGTAACTCTATGACAGTAACTCTATAACAGTAACTCTATGACAGTAACTCTATGACAGTAACTCTATGACAGTAACTCTCTGACAGTAACTCTATAACAGTAACTCTGACAGTAACTCTATGACAGTAACTCTCTGACAGTAACTCTCTGACAGTAACTCTCTGACAGTAACTCTATGACAGTAACTCTGACAGTAACTCTATGACAGTAACTGTATGACAATAACTCTCTGACAGTAACTCTATGACAGTAACTCTATGACAGTAACTCTCTGACAGTAACTCTCTGACAGTAACTCCATGACAGTAACTCTCTGACAGTAACTCTATGACAGTAACTCTATGACAGTAACTCTCTGACAGTAACTCTATGACAGTAACTCTCTGACAGTAACTCTATGACAGTAACTCTATGACAGTAACTCTATGACAATAACTCTCTGACAGTAACTCTATGACAGTAACTCTATGACAGTAACTCTTTGACAGTAACTCTATGACAGTGACTCTCTGACAGTGACTGTATGACAGTAACTCTATGACAGTAACTCTATGACAGTGACTGTATGACAGTAACTCTATGACAGTAACTCAATGACAGTAACTCTATGACAGTAACTCTATGACAGTAACTCTCTGACAGTAACTCTCTGACAGTAACTCTGACAGTAACTCTATGACAGTAACTCTATGACAGTAACTCTATGACAGTAACTCTCTGACAGTAACTCTATGACAGTGACTGTATGACAGTAACTCTATGACAGTAACTCTATGACAGTGACTGTATGACAGTAACTCTATGACAGTAACTCTATGACAGTAACTCTATGACAGTAACTCTATGACAGTGACTGTATGACAGTAACTCTCTGACAGTAACTCTATGACAGTAACTCTATGACAGTAACTCTATGACAGTAACTCTATGACAGTGACTCTCTGACAGTGACTGTATGACAGTAACTCTATGACAGTAACTCTATGACAGTGACTGTATGACAGTGACTGTATGACAGTAACTCTCTGACAGTAACTCTATGACAGTAACTCTATGACAGTAACTCTATGACAGTAACTGTATGACAGTAACTCTATGACAGTAACTCTCTGACAGTAACTCTCTGACAGTAACTCTATGACAGTAACTGTATGACAGTAACTCTCTGACAGTAACTCTATGACAGTTACTCTATGACAGTAACTCTCTGACAGTAACTCTATGACAGTAACTCTATGACAGTAACTCTCTGACAGTAACTTTATGACAGTAACTCTATGACAGTAACTCTATGACAGTAACTCTATGACAGTAACTCTATGACAGTAACTGTATGACAGTAACTCTCTGACAGTAACTGTATGACAGTAACTCTATGACAGTAACTGTATGACAGTAACTCTCTGACAGTAACTCTATGACAGTAACTCTATGACAGTAACTCTATGACAGTAACTCTATGACAGTAACTCTCTGACAGTAACTCTATGACAGTAACTCTATGACAGTAACTCTATGACAGTAACTCTATCACAGTAACTGTATGACAGTAACTCTCTGACAGTAACTCTATGACAGTAACTTTATGACAGTAACTCTATGACAGTGACTGTATGACAGTAACTCTCTGACAGTAACTCTATGACAGTCACGTAACTCTATGACAGTAACTCTATGACAGTAACTCTATAACAGTAACTCTATGACAGTAACTCTATGACAGTAACTCTATGACAGTAACTCTATGACAGTAACTCTCTGACAGTAGCTCTATAACAGTAACTCTGACAGTAACTCTATGACAGTAACTCTCTGACAGTAACTCTCTGACAGTAACTCTCTGACAGTAACTCTATGACAGTAACTCTGACAGTAACTCTATGAAAGTAACTGTATGACAATAACTCTCTGACAGTCACTCTATGACAGTAACTCTATGACAGTAACTCTCTGACAGTAACTCTCTGACAGTAACTCCATGACAGTAACTCTCTGACAGTAACTCTATGACAGTAACTCTATGACAGTAACTCTCTGACAGTAACTCTATGACAGTAACTCTGACAGTAACTCTATGACAGTAACTCTATGACAGTAACTCTATGACAGTAACTCTCTGACAGTAACTCTATGAGAGTAACTCTATGACAGTAACTCTCTGACAGTAACTCTATGACAGTAACTCTATGACAGTAACTCTCTGACAGTAACTCTATGACAGTAACTCTATGACAGTAACTCTCTGACAGTAACTCTGACAGTAACTCTATGACAGAAACTCTATGACAGTAACTCTCTGACAGTAACTCTATGACAGTAACTCTATGACAGTAAATCTCTGACAGTAACTCTATGACAGTAACTCTATGACAGTAACTTTATGACAGTAACTCTATGACAGTGACTGTATGACAGTAACTCTCTGACAGTAACTCTATGACAGTCACGTAACTCTATGACAGTAACTCTATGACAGTAACTCTATAACAGTAACTCTATGACAGTAACTCTATGACAGTAACTCTATGACAGTAACTCTCTGACAGTAACTCTATAACAGTAACTCTGACAGTAACTCTATGACAGCAACTCTCTGACAGTAACTCTCTGACAGTAACTCTCTGACAGTAACTCTATGACAGTAACTCTGACAGTAACTCTATGACAGTAACTGTATGACAATAACTCTCTGACAGTAACTCTATGACAGTAACTCTCTGACAGTAACTCTCTGACAGTAACTCCATGACAGTAACTCTCTGACAGTAACTCTATGACAGTAACTCTATGACAGTAACTCTCTGACAGTAACTCTATGACAGTAACTCTATGACAGTAACTCTATGACAGTAACTCTATGACAGTAACTCTATGACAGTAACTCTCTGACAGTAACTCTATGACAGTAACTCTATGACAGTAACTCTATGACAGTAACTCTCTGACAGTAACTCTATGAGAGTAACTCTATGACAGTAACTCTCTGACAGTAACTCTATGACAGTAACTCTCTGACAGTAACTCTGACAGTAACTCTATGACAGCAACTCTATGACAGTAACTCTCTGACAGTAACTCTATGACAGTAACTCTATGACAGTAAATCTCTGACAGTAACTCTATGACAGTAACTCTATGACAGTAACTCTCTGACAGTAACTCTATGACAGTAACTCTATGACAGTAACTCTCTGACAGTAACTTTATGACAGTAACTCTATGACAGTAACTCTCTGACAGTAACTCTATGACAGTAACTCTATGACAGTAACTCTATGACAGTAACTCTATGACAGTAACTCTATGACAGTAACTCAATGATAGTAACTCTCTGACAGTGACTCTATGACAGTAACTCTATGACAGTGACTCTCTGACAGTGACTCTATGACAGTAACTCTATGACAGTAACTCTATGACAGTAACTCTGATAGTAACTCTATGACAGTAACTCTCTGACAGTAACTCTATGACAGTAACTCTGACAGTAACTCTATGACAGTAACTCTGATAGTAACTCTATGACAGTAACTCTATGACAGTAACTCAATGATAGTAACTCAATGATAGTAACTATGACAGTAACTCTATGACAGTAACTCAATGATAGTAACTATGACAGTAACTCTATGACAGTAACTATGACAGTAACTCTATGACAGTTACTCTCTGACAGTTTCTCTATGACAGTAACTCTATGACAGTAACTCAATGACAGTAACTCTCTGACAGTAACTCTGTGACAGTAACTTTATGACAGTAACTCTCTGACAGTAACTCTCTGACAGTAACTCTATGACAGCAACTCTGACAGTAACTCTCTGACAGTAACTCTCTGACAGTAACTCTATGACAGTAACTGTATGACAGTAACTCTATGACAGTGACTGTATGACAGTAACTCTATGACAGTAACTCTATGACAGTAACTCTATGACAGTAACTGTATGACAGTAACTCTATGACAGTAACTCTATGACAGTAACTCTATGACAGTAACTCTGACAGTAACTCTGACAGTAACTCTATGACAGTAACTCTATGACAGTAACTCTATGACAGTAACTCTCTGACAGTAACTCTATGACAGTAACTCTCTGACAGTAACTCTCTGACAGTAACTCTATGACAGTAACTCTCTGACAGTAACTCTATGACAGTAACTCTCTGACATAAACTCTATGACAGTAACTCTATGACAGTAACTCTCTGACAGTAACTCTATGACAGTAACTCTATGACAGTAACTCTCTGACAGTAACTCTATGACAGTAACTCTCTGACAGTAACTCTATGACAGTAACTCTATGACAGTAACTCTATGACAGTAACTCTCTGACAGTAACTCTATGACAGTAACTCTATGACAGTAACTCTATGACAGTAACTCTATGACAGTAACTCTATGACAGTAACTCTCTGACAGTAACTCTATGACAGTAACTCTATGACAGTAACTCTGACAGTAACTCTATGACAGTAACTCTATGACAGTAACTCTCTGACATAAACTCTATGACAGTAACTCTATGACAGTAACTCTCTGACAGTAACTCTATGACAGTAACTCTATGACAGTAACTCTATGACAGTAACTCTCTGACAGTAACTGTATGACAGTAACTCTATGACAGTGACTGTATGACAGTAACTCTATGACAGTAACTCTATGACAGTAACTCTATGACAGTAACTCTGACAGTAACTCTGACAGTAACTCTATGACAGTAACTCTATGACAGTAACTCTATGACAGTAACTCTATGACAGTAACTCTATGACAGTAACTCAATGATAGTAACTCTCTGACAGTAACTCTATGACAGTAACTCTCTGACAGTAACTTTATGACAGTAACTCTATGACAGTAACTCTCTGACAGTAACTCTCTGACAGTAACTCTGACAGTAACTCTCTGACAGTAACTCTATGACAGTAACTCTATGACAGCAACTCTGACAGTAACTCTCTGACAGTAACTCTCTGACAGTAACTCTCTGACAGTAACTCTATGACAGTAACTCTATGACAGTAACTCTCTGACAGTAACTCTCTGACAGTAACTCTATGACAGTAACTCTATGATAGTAACTCTATGACAGTAACTCTCTGACAGTAACTCTATGATAGTAACTCTATGACAGTAACTCTATGACAGTAACTCTCTGACAGTAACTCTCTGACAGTAACTCTATGACAGTAACTCTATGACAGTAACTCTATGATAGTAACTCTATGACAGTAACTCTATGACAGTAACTCTCTGACAGTAACTCTCTGACCGTAACTCTATGACAGTAACTCTATGATAGTAACTCTATGACAGTAACTCTCTGACAGTAACTCTCTGACAGTAACTCTATGACAGTAACTCAATGACAGTAACTCTATGACAGTAACTCTATGATAGTAACTCTATGACAGTAACTCTATGACAGTAACTCTCTGACAGTAACTCAATGATAGTAACTCTATGACAGTAACTCTCTGACAGTAACTCTCTGACAGTAACTCTCTGACAGTAACTCTCTGACAGTAACTCAATGATAGTAACTCTATGACAGTAGCTCTATGACAGTAATTCGATTCTTGCATCCCATGACTACCAAATGCTTCCTCGAGAATCTCCAGAGTTGGCTGGTCATTTCATCCCTGACTTTACTAGGAGGAAAGAGTTGTGTTGAAACCCACTGTTGAACTCGATGCACATTTGCCATCATACTCTATCTTTCTAACGCTCGGGGTTGGAAATACTTTTTAATGTTTTTGAACAGTCTTTTCAAGGCTGCTTTTATTTGATCAAAAATACAGTAAAAATGTGAAATACTGTATTATTAGTTTAAAAAAAAAATCAGTTTTCTATGTGAATATATAGTAAAGTGTAATTTATTCCTGTGATCAAATCTGAATTCAGCTTCATTACTCCAGTCTTCAGTGTCACATGATCCTTCAGAAATCACTCTAATATGATGATTTGATGCTCAAGAAACATTTATGATTATTATCATTGATGAACAGAAGAAAACATTTTTATTCATAGATTTAATTTTTCAGGATTCTTTGATCAATAAAGTTCAAAAGAACAGCATTTATTTGAAAAATAAAGCTTTAGTAACATTATAAATGTCTTTACTGTCACTTTTGATCAATTTAATGCGTCCTCGATGAATAAAAGTATTATTTTCTTTAAGATTATTTTTACTGATGTCAAACTTTTGAACGGTAATGTATATTTATGTGACTCTGAAATACCAGGTGTTTGAATATGACAATTTATGATTTACATTAAAATATTTTGCTACTAAACATATATCCAGTACACGTTGTGTAGAATATGAGCATGTGAGAAGTGAACCTCCAGGATGATCAGATGATTGTTTTCAGTTTTTAAAAGCTCCAGTGGCTCCTAAGTTCATGAGTTTAATCCTGTAGGAGCCGCGCAAACACTGTTTTATAGATGAACTGCAGTCAAATAATGAGCGAGTGAGCCTGAAGAAAGGGTTTATTTCTGCGCCTGCGTTCCAGAACACACATTCACCTCGAGACTCGTCTCTCTCGCGCTCGGCCGACGGCAGGCCATATGCTCATCAGAGGAGAGATGGAGGCGTTGCAAACGCTCACAGATAAACCCTGAGAAACTCAGTTATAGAACAAACATCACATTAATGAGAATGAATCACGCAGAGTCGCCGTCATCTTGTCCTTTATTTTTAAGAGTAAAAAAGTGACGGATGGGAAACAAAAAGCTAAATGATGACATCATAGTACTGTTTACATGAATAATGGCGTCTTCAACACTTCATCGATACGGGAAACTCAAGGACAAGGAGCGTAAAAAGACACATTTTAAGGTTCTGGTGAAAACATGAATCTGTGAACTAAACAAAACAAATGTTCTTCAGTATAATATCATAACAAGGTGTGATGTCTCTAAGGCCACTGTGGGTGCTCGTCTGACGCATCATTGACATCAAACGCTCCAATCAAGACTAGTTCAGGCCGGCGTCCCTTCAGTGTGTGTTTGTGTGTGTGTGAGAATGTGTTTGTGTGAGAGAGAGTGAGAGTGTGTGTGTGTCTTTCTAAACCTCACAGAGAGTGTGCGATACGTTTCGCTGGTTTGTACGTCAGTGAAGGTCTGTGTCTGCGCGCGTGTGTGTGTGTGTTTTACGTTGGGATGGTTGTGTGTCACCCAGGTCAGTGTGCGGTTCCTCCGCCGGACAGGTTGAGCTCCTGCAGGATCTTCGCTCGAGTGTTTTCTTGTGCTAACAGTGTCTTTATGGCCTGTACCTGTGTCCGCCCACGCTCTCCTTCCTGATCCATCCTGCGCTGAGTGCACACACACCCTACGGCACAACACACACACACACATCATCATCATGTGGCACACACAGATCAACAGGCATGTTGGTAACGCAGGTCATGAGTCTGGCTTTGGATTGGGCTGCTGGTCTGCAGGTCACACTGAGCAGTTCACTGTGATTGTCGATGTGAAGATGTCAAAGCAACACTGGTTCAGACTCCTGATGCACTCTGGGAAGGATCCGACACACACGAAGCGTGAGAGACGAGGTGAACAGGAGAGGGAAGACAGGGGAATCAGTGTGTGTTTGAGTCCGGTGTGCATCGGGACACTCGGCTCCGCTTCACTAGTGTTCACACACTCGCTGTCTGCTGACTCCAGCTTCTCTACAGACTCCCTGTGTGCTGCGGTTCGACACCGCGTGTGGCGGTGTGGTCAGGGGTCAGGGGTCAGGGGTCGCGGGGTCATTTGGTGCTGTTGAGTGTGCCGGCGGACCCTGGCGGACCCTGGTCTTTCGGCGCGGAGCCGTTCTGCTGGGTTTCCTCCATGTACTGTTGCACAGCTCGCGAGACGGCGTCTTCAACCAGCCGCTTACTCAAACTCACTAACTCCTCATCGTCCGCCTTCTTAACACCTACACACACACACACAGAGAGAGAGCGGTCAGTGAACGCTGACCCGCGCGCACACACACACAGATCAGTCTTAAGGCCCGTTCACACCAGCGAACAATAACTTTAACTATAACTATATTTGCGTCCACACCAACGAACGATAACTATAAAAATAACTATAACGATAACTTTATTAGCGTCCACACCAACAAGCGATAACTATAAAGATAATTTGAACGATAAATATATTTCGTACACACCAACGAACAATAACTATAAAATATAACTATAACGATAACTTGATTTGCGTTCACACCAATGAACGATAACTATAAAACATAACTATAACAATAACTTTATTTAGTGTCCACACCAACAAACGATAACGTCTGTTTTTTCGTTGCGATTTCAAAGTGTGTACGACGTCATTGAACATGTTTTTGCTGTTCTAGTTGCGTTTACAGGCTTTAACCAGCAGATGTCCTCAGCATGATGTGAAGCTAGTGTAATCGATCTAATAATCTAATATATAGTCAATAGCTTGTTTTCATATGACGTCACGCCACTGCGTTGCCATGGCGCGAAATGCAAATAGAGGGCAGGAAGTGATTTGCTGTATTTAGAAAGCTCTATAACAAACTCAAAATGCCTATGTTTTGCGTCGTTTATGATTACTTAAAGGAGCTGTATGTAAGATTGTGGCCAAAACCGGTACTGCAATCACTTTCAAATTACTGTAGAGCGGTGTATCCCCTCCCCCTCCCCCCTGACTCGAGGTTGCCAGATCGGCTGCATTTTTTTATCCGACACGTGTGTAGCTGCAGCTGTGGTCACTAGAGCAGACCTGGCAACCCGGATGGCGCAACACTACTGACTTCGTGATTGGTAGATAGGTGGAGGGAGGAGCATCAGACCAAAACACAACATGACAACATCAACATCAGTTGAGGGCTGCAACTTCACTTTTTAAATGACAATATCCTGGCCGGACTACTGTTGTCAGTGATATAAGTATTTGAAATGAACATGATTTCTCAATGTCTAGTGACATATCAGGGCCATTTTATGATTAATTCAAATAAATTTCATACAGCTCCTTTAAATCGATCAAACCACGAGGAGTTTTTATCGTGTACCAAAAGTTGTTGTTCATAAGGGGGAAAATGCAAGAAACTGACCGAAAAACTCTGGAAAAACGGCTTGCAAACCTACGTCTGCGGTCGGGAGGAGCCGAATGGGAAAATGGCCGTGTGTGCAGTGATCACTTCGTCAAAGGTGAGTTAATACAACTTAAGTGGCTGTGTTTGTGTAACGTGTAACGTTTACGAACTTTGTAAAGTCAAAGTATGTGTGTAAGACGAGGTAGTTGCTGATATCTACCGCCTCGATGGCACGAAAATCTTTCAATTCAGTTGAAAATCGCTCCTCTTCATAACGTAAGGATCACGTCCAACATAGGTTTGATTTTTTGTTTATATCTTTCTCTTGTATAGCGTGTAAAGTAGTACAGTACTGAGTTTCCTCCATCTCGTCCATTGCGCTCTTCACTCCCTGCTCTCCATCTGAATTTCGCGCGTCATCATAATCACGTGACTGAAACCCAGCTATATAGTGGAATAAAAACACACCTAGTCTTTTCCACCGCCACTTCGGAGGAAGCACGACGATGTTGTGGAAGCGAGCGCTGGATACCTGAGGTAAAACTGCTGTTAATTCAGAGGGTGTGAACGATTGTTTTCCATGTCCATCTTCTTGAGAAGGGGCTTGACTTGTCTAACAGTGCTGGATTGTTCTGGACCGCTGCGATTAACTTCTCCACAATGTCGCCTGCCATTTTAAATGCGCGAGCCCTTAAATTAGAATGGATTCTGATTGGCTGTTAGTGTTTTATCGTTCAACAGCTGGGAAAAAATCGCTCTGAAAGTGATGATATCGTTGATATCGATGACCCAATGATATCGTTTCTCTATATCGTTATCGTTACAGCTGTGGTGTGAACTCTGCTATTCTTTAATATTGAGAACGATTTTTAGCACTATATCTTTATCGTTATCTTTATCGTTATCGTCCTTGGTGTGAACGGGCCTTTACTCAGTGACTGTCGGTCAGACGCAAGGTCAGGGTTACAGCTGCTAATGACTCTTTTTCTCAGATATTTTAGATTCATAGAAACAGGAATATCAATGTAGGGATGCACAGATATAGACATTTTGACTAATACAATAACCAATAATTATTCAACTGATATGTTCACTACCGTTTGGGGTGGGTGAGTTTTATAATGTATCTTCAAGTAGTTCAAGCATTTATTTGATCAAAAATACAGGAACATTTTTGAAATATTATTCCAATTTAAAATATCTGTGAATATACAGTAAAGTGTAATTTATTACTGTGATTAAAGCTGAGTTTCCAGCATCATTACTTCAGTCTTCAGTGTCACATGATCCTTCAGAAATGAGGATCTAATGCTCAAGAAACATTTAGATTTGATCAATGTTGAAAACAGTTCATATTTTTGTGGAAACCATTATACATTTTATTTTGCAGGATTTTTTTGATGAATACAATTTTTGATAAGAACAGCATTTATTTGATATTGAAATCTTTAGTAACATTACAAATATATTTACTGTCAATTTTGATCAATTTTTAAGTGTCCTTGATGAATAAAAGTATTAATTTCTTTAAAAAATACAATGCTGACCCCAAACTGGTGGTGAACAGTAGCTTTTTAAAACAGTATTCATAAAAAAACCAAAATTGTCATAGTTTGCGGTTTGAAATAGATAGAATAACCCCTCATTTTATCAAATTATTCTACAATTATTTGTATGTGACTGTTCATAACTGATATGATAAAACTAAGTGTCTGTTACACTGAAACTACAATCGATAATTCCACATGAATGTTTGTTGTGCTTTTTATAGTACTTCTGTTAGCTGGCACAGAAATATAATTCACAGTTTGAAATGAATAAAACAATCCCTGATAATATTCTCTGCTTCCATTCCAGCACATCAGCTGAGAAGTTACAATGCTGATTTGCGCACCCATATATCGTGCATCCCTAAAGTAATGGAAAACGAACACAGTGGGGGTGAATCTGCGTCTAGTGCCCTCAGTAGTAGGGTAGTGAGGGGTTGAAGTACACTACACAGAGACAGTGAAGGAGGAGCACGTACTTGTCCGTTCAGCACGCTGCCTGCTTTGCAGAAGATCTGCAAGATAAACAACACATTTAGCAACCTGAAGTGATCTCACCACAACCACAGCAGCATCAGAAACCATCACAATCACACAGATGGTCTGTGATGAAGCATGACGAGATCCCACTGATTCGCCTTAGCGCGTCTGCTCAATCACGGCTGATTAATACTCCGGAGATCATGCTTTGTAGATTTATGAACAATTAGGACAGCTTTGATTCCAGGGCTGCATGTCATGATTGTGTCAAAAATGACATTGCTGATTATTTCCCTTGATACTGTAATTATCATGAATAATGTTGAATATGCACAATACATTACACCACTCCTTGCTGATTCGAATGTCATTGGAAAAAACACATTGTCTATACAGTGTATCTCATTCAATAGTAAATCCCAAATCATTTTAAAGCCCCCCCCCACCCCACCCCACCATTATGCTTTTTCAGATATACCTGTCATGCAGTGTGTAATACAGCTGTTTGTGAATGTAAAAGGTCTGCAAAGTTTCACAGATCAAAGTGCAAAAAAAAAAGTTAGCTGTGTCTCAATTCAGAGGCTGCATCCTTCAAAGGTTGATTGCGTCACCGCGTCCCAGCCTTCGTTTTCCGGGCAATGAAGGATACAACTCATGGATCCTTCACAGCCTATAGCCTATCCCAAGATTCATTGCACGTGGGTGACAATAGGATTTTTTTGATAGAAAACACCAGATTACACTTTTAAATGTAGGTATAATGTTTCAACTTACTCGAATATTGATCAATACAAATGTACCAAAAAAAACAACCTTTAGAGCGGTTCAAATGTTGACATATCTTACCAAGATCCGATTGTATATAGTTTATACTCTTTATTATGTACATAAATGGAACATGGTGAACATATTTACAGATTGTGAACCCTGTTTGTAACTAAAAAAAAGTCCAGGGAAAACGTTACCCCGGATCATCAACGGTAGCTGTCACAGTTGCTAGGCGACAAGTGCTAGACCAGGGGTCTCAAACTCAACTTAACTGGGGGCCGCTGGAGGTAGAGTCTGGGTCAGGCTGGGCCGCATCAAGTATTCCACAAAAAATAGTATTCAAGTATTCCAAAAAAGGAGCACAACTGATCCAATCTTCTCAATATTTATTATTAACGTTTCTTCTGAACTGTTCCTCTGAATTTGAACATTCCTTTCTGTACATGATTGGTTCTTCATGAGCTGTCCTTCTGACAGTTGAAGTTCATTTTACAAACTTTCTTTGTCTATAACACATATTTGTGATATTTATATTTGCTTATGTCCTTTTTATTTTCTTTACACAACACATTAATGATATTGAATGTTTTTTTTTGGAAGGCACATTTCCTTTTATTATACTTAGAAAAACAATTATTGCTTTTGAAATACAAATATTTGCAGTCATGTCTGCCCGTCTTATTGAATTCTTTCTACACATGTATAGTGTCTCAGGCAAATGACTGACTTTGCACAAATCAAAGCAAACCGTCTTATCAACCTGTTGGACACATATTACAAGCTCAAAATGATTATTCTCACATTGTTTTAGAGCAGGGTCTCTCTCCAACACGTCGCTCGCGAGCTACCAATAGCTCGTGGCCTGATTGCTGTTAGCTCGACAAGGGGCCGTTCACATATCGCGTTCACATATTTTGCGCGCTCAAGTTCGTTATTTCAAATGGAGGCGCGCGGCAAGCGCGCGCCGCTCATTATTGAAGCGACGCGCTCATTTTTTCCAGGCGCAGTATGTTTGTACTTCGTGGCTGTCATTGACAACTATTGACAACAAACTCACCGTAAGCTGTCACGAGACTATCTATGGTAGCCCATAAGGGATAATTATTTATTTATTTATTTTTAACGCGGCACACGCAACGACGGGCCGCACTAACATTAAACTTTAATGTCAAGTAGGGGGCCACAAAATATCACCCCGCGGGCCGCAAATGGCCCGCGGGCCGCGAGTTTGAGACCACTGTGCTAGACTGTCCCATTTAAAAACGCTCAGTCCAACCTTTGTGGATGCAGCCTCTGAATTGGGATGCAGCTATTGTCTCCCAAAAGAAAGAAGAGATTCTGAACTGCCTGAATGGGTTACTGTTTGTATTTCTGTGTATCAAGTGCTGAGGAAAAGCTGAAATTCAGATTTGCTAAAGGGCGTTTGGTTTCAGACCAATCACAAGAGACTGGGCCATCTGACCAATCAGAGCAGAGTAGACCAATCACAACAGACTGGGCCATCTGACCAATCAGAGCAGAGTAGACCAATCACAACAGACTGGGCCATCTGACCAATCAGAGCAGAGTAGACCAATCACAACAGACTGGGCCATCTGACCAATCAGATCAGAGTAGACCAATCACAACAGACTGGGCCATCTGACCAATCAGAGCAGTGTAGACCAATCACAACAGACTGGACCATCTGACCAATCAGAGCAGAGTAGACCAATCACAACAGACTGGACCATCTGACCAATCAGAGCAGAGTAGACCAATCACAACAGACTGGGCCATCTGACCAATCAGAGCAGAGTAGACCAATCACAACAGACTGGGCCATCTGACCAATCAGAGCAGAGGAGACCAATCACAACAGACTGGACCATCTGACCAATCAGAGCAGAGTAGACCAATCACAACAGACTGGGCCATCTGACCAATCAGATCAGAGTAAACCAATCACAACAGACTGGGCCATCTGACCAATCAGAGCAGAGTAGACCAATCACAACAGACTGGGCCATCTGACCAATCAGAGCAGTGTAGACCAATCACAACAGACTGGACCATCTGACCAATCAGAGCAGAGTAGACCAATCACAACAGACTGGGCCATCTGACCAATCAGAGCAGAGGAGACCAATCACAACAGACTGGACCATCTGACCAATCAGAGCAGAGTAGACCAATCACAACAGACTGGGCCATCTGACCAATCAGATCAGAGTAAACCAATCACAACAGACTGGGCCATCTGACCAATCAGAGCAGAGTAGACCAATCACAACAGACTGGGCCATCTGACCAATCAGAGCAGAGGAGACCAATCACAACAGACTGGACCATCTGACCAATCAGAGCAGAGTAGACCAATCACAACAGACTGGACCATCTGACCAATCAGAGCAGAGTAGACCAATCACAACAGACTGGGTCATCTGACCAATCATAGCAGAGGAGACCAATCACAACAGACTGGACCATCTGACCAATCAGAGCAGAGTAGACCAATCACAACAGACTGGGCCATCTGACCAATCAGAGCAGAGTAGACCAATCACAACAGACTGGACCATCTGACCAGTCAGAGCAGAGCAGACCAATCACAACAGACTGGGTCATCTGACCAATCAGAGCAGAGGAGACCAATCACAACAGACTGGGTCATCTGACCAGTCAGAGCAGAGCAGACCAATCACAACAGACTGGGTCATCTGACCAATCAGAGCAGAGGAGACCAATCACAACAGACTGGGTAGCATACTGTTCAGAGTAGGCACTACATTTGAATTAGAATTTACTTCACAACTGTTAAAAGTATCTTCTATATACATATAGTATGAATGTGGGCACCATTAATGAAACTCGGACATGCTTCATCCGTCATGTTGCCACTGTCACATGACCTACCAGCGTCAGTTGTTTCACTGTCAATCACAAATCCTCTCCTGTGGCCTTGTGGGATAGTAAAGTGTCCATCAAATGCACACTCCAGGATCTCAGTGGAAGCAGTGTGTGACCCGGGGACTTTCACCTGCTGTTTTCTGAATACTGTATTGGGACGAACTACTCTGTTGGCGTATGGTTTTCACCCACTATTTAGTAGACAGGTATTCGATTTCGGACGCTGCTCAAACGTTCGAAACAAACTGTTTCAGACACTGTGAGAAAAGAGCTGATGCTGCAGTGGATATTATGAGAAAATCAAAGTGTTTTTGACTGTGGATGCATATAAACCTGTTGAAGGAGAAAACAAAACATAATTGGGAGCCTTTAAAATCGCACAATAGAGGCACATTAAAATGTAGAGGACACCTTTCAGAAGCACTTTATTCTTGTGTCAGTGTGAACAGGAGTGTAAGATCTGCTCCGTCTCACTCATGAGCAGCAGACACACTCAAGGCCTCTGGTTCTCCACGGTCACTCGACTAACGCAAACACACAACACTGACACAACATGAGCAGATCTAAAGTAATGCTGTGATCAACACTTCATGATGAAAAGCATCATAGTTTTGATTAGTTACTTGTTTGCGCAGCCCAATTTGATTCCGTGATTGATTTGATACTCATGTCAAAACACTGTCATGTGAGTCTGCAACTGACACAATAACTGACTGGTGTTCAGTTAATCATCGAGTCAGTCCAAAACACAACAACAGTCTCTCTGTTCATCTACTGCCACACAGAACAACTTAACACTGACTTTCCTCTCAAATCTTCCTGTATTCAGTCACAGTAAAACATTGATCACTGAACACCCACAGAAACAAACACTGATTGACATCTTCACGTTTATAAAACGCATGTACAAACTAATCCTACGTCAAAAGTGAGGAACAAATCAGGATTTATAAAGGCCAAAGCTGGCATGAAAATGTCCTTGTGCCTTCTGTGCTCATCTATACTGGTAATTCGCCTTTGGCTAAGCCCCGCCCCCCTTGGTTACTGTTGCTACGTCCGACAAACAAACTTCATATGGGCTCTGGTATCAACATGGCTTATGCTGTGACAGCTCTTCCTGCTGACATTTTATCAAACTTTCATAAAGCAGCAAATAAAGTGTCCTATAGAAGTAGGCAAAAGCGGCTGCAATATCCGTTCGAAGGCTATATTCACGACATACAGGTGAAACGCAAGGAACAACAAGGCATCCAAATAGAGACAAAAGCAAACCGGTCACAGTCAAAAAATGAGCCACCGCATATCCTACTAATGGAGACGGAGGCTGGGACTAACAATATCAAGGAGCAACACTGTTCATGCGAAGCTGGGTAGGTTTCTATTCACTTCTATAATCGTTATTACAAAGCAAACGGACTACGCGAGTATAACGCTGTATTTATTAGCAGCGTGTGCTAGACGACACTTATCAGGATTTGACTTCGGTTTGGGAAGGGAAAAAAACGCACCCCCCTCCAACCTCTCTGGGAAACGCGTATCTGTGTTACAAATGCCCCAGGCACAATGTTTAACCATATATTTGATAAAACTACGACGGTAATAGCCTGCCGAGACCAAAAATATGAGACGCCTGTGTTAAAGTCAATGGAGCGCTGTGAAAAAGTGTCGGACCTCTGTGGGAGCTCGTTCTTGGCTGCGCTGTGATTGGTCAATCTACATTCTAGGGTGTGGCTTAGCCAAAGGCGAATTGAAATAATCCAACACTGTTTATTACAATGCAAAGATGGAATCATATAAATATTCGGAAACTTTTGTACATTCACCTTTAGGATCATTCTACGCGGTCACCGTGATTTTGCCAAGTAAGACATGGTCCTGGATCCACATTCCTGTCCCAAAATGTAGTCCTTACCCAATCTCTACCCCTAAACCTAACCCTACCCATAACTTTTCCCTAAAATCAGAGGGTAATGATAGGTGAATAACACTGATGTTTAAGTACTTCACCCTGGTTCTAAGCCTAAACTTGACATAAACTGTAAACGTGTCCCTCAAATCTGATTGGTTGATTGGAAAGTTGATCCAGGATCAACAAAGATATTGATCCAGGAACATGTGGTACTTGGTGAAATCACGTTCACCCATTCGACGCACGTCTTTATAAATGAGGCCACAGATCTCACAACGAAACAGAGATGATCCAGTCATGTCAACTTGAGAAACTTTTCCTACTACACTGCCAAAAATGAATAGACTGGGTAAACCCAGCCTGATCTGGCGGCGATTTGATTTTGCGATTTTGAAACCTGTTCATTCTTTCACCCTGCTTCCGTTACAATTTTGCGGGGACCAATCACAAACTGGCTTATCCACCTGGCGCGCTATTGGCAGGTTTAATCCAATCCAATTCCTTTTAACCTCTCGACGATGCTCAATGGCTTCTTTTGGATTTGATTGCTTGAAGGACTATCCAATTGCGTACAGAGTCATTTGAACCATGCCCATTGATCACGCCTGTAGAAAATACAGAGCAGACTCCTCAGACTTATGTTCAATCTTAAAAGATTGATGATAGATGGTGATAGCCAACTAAAAAATTACTTCAGAGATATACTCTTTAAAGACAATTCTTAATCTCTAACACACCTTCATGTTTCAAAGGCTCATGCATGCGGTGACATAACTGCAAAATGATATGTTGATATTAATGATATTATGTTGGTTGTTGTATGTATCACAGAAGTTCAGAAACTAAATGTCCGGTGAGTGGCGTAAAAAGGTTAATGTTCGCGTTAGAAAATAACGTACCATCTACAATAATCCCTTATTACACGGCTCTGGGGAATACTTGATTCTGATTGGTTAATCGCGCCATCCAGCGGTGTGTTATTCCCAGATAAACACAGGCTCACCAGTGTTAATTTCGTTGACGAAAATAACGACGAAAATTATTCGTCAACGACATTTTTTCACAGACGAAAACGAGACGATAACTAAATAAAACCTAGTTTTGAATGACAAAGACTATGACGAAAATCTATTGACATTTTCGTCAACGAATAAAAACTAGACGAAAATGTTAGATAGTGACGATTTGGGAAGCGATCCGTCAGAACTGATGTCCTGCGTGTGTGGTAGATGCGCACATTTGTAGGCTACTGTAACGTGATCTACCCCGCGGTCATAAAACGTTAAAAAATGTGAACGTCTGGGAGAATGAGTAGAGCAGACATATAGATCTCTGAATAAGAGTGACGATGCAAAAAAGAGCTCTATTCGGTGCGGTTTTCTGTGCGCACACACCTAACCCGAAGCGTGCAGTCATGCACAATACACCTACAGCGCGCGAGTAGGCTACTGAATTGAGCTCTCTTTCGTGTCTGAATGGAGAAATACACAACAGTATGTCTAAATGTCCTTTTTGGAGAGTATTCATGTAAACTATGCTGGTTATGTCTTAAACTGTGAGTGTGTCGGATGTGCATCAGTGCAATTGTATCCGCATGTCATTGGACATGATCCGACGTCTTAAAGTGACAGTGGCAATAAACCTAATGCGGTCCGTGTCCTTAATTTTGATCAAGCAACAAAAGAAAAAGAGAAAAGCATTCACTGTTTGTTAATAGCTTTAATAAGGATTAATTATATTTAATTCATACAAATAAATATGTCTGCTTGAAAGAATAAAGAATGATGTGTAAGTAGTTATAAGTAATGAATATATCATTCATTGTAAAGAAGACTGTGTTGTACTTTAGGAAAAGTGGTTTTATTTCATTTTAAGATATTTTTTAAGTAACAGCAGTTAAATCTGTATCTGTATTGCATGTTCAAACTTAAAAATCATTCATATTAATAGGTTAATAGATGTTTTCTCCGGGAGTATATGGGTTTGGAAATTTTAGAGAAATTCTAAATTAACGCATTACAATTGAACTAAACCCATTATATTGTAGTCGACTAAATCTACTGTAGATTTAGTCGACTAAAATGTTATTGTATTTCGTCGACTAAAACTAGACTAAAACTAAAACAATTCAGATGACTAAAATATGACTAAAACTAAATCAAAATTTGCTGACAAAATTAACACTGAGGCTCACTCGGGTCCCTGAAGTCAGCAGAGATTTCTTGCTAGACGTTTTTGCGTCGTGGAAGTTTTGCGTTTGGTGAGCTAATAAAATATTAAAACTCAATATCAATATTTTGTGTACAGTTATCTAATGATGCCAACATGGACTCGCTCTCTCTTGTTTCATACAAACGCAGCTGCCGCTATTTTGTGACTATTGTTTTGTACACTGTTGGATTATAGGATATTAAACAGGTACGATTTTAAAACAGTTTAATCTGAAATCAATATCTCTTATCTCCATAATTATTTATTGGCGAAATGCAGTGTAATAAGTGTTATGACTGTATACCGTATCCCTTAAATGTCCGTCTAGTTTGAACTCTCCGTGGAAGCTTTGCGTTTAAAGAGATAATAAAATATTTAGACTCAGATCAATATTTTGTCTAATTATATACTTGTGGCAAGTAGGCGTGTAATAAGCGGGATACTGTACATCCAGCCGATTGTTCTCTCAGAATAAAACACTCTCTCAGAGTATTTTACTTAACTTACCCAATAGTGTTAAATGTGAGATAAAAGCTCATTTACTGAAGCAACATGCCATTTCAGCTCGTTTCTAGAAGCCTTTGAGCTCTTTCATCCCGACTGGTGTTTGACAGACTCGTTCACATCACGAGAATACTTACACATACTGCTGTACCAGCTGAGTTTACTACAGCAGAAAACACACACATATGATTAACATATGATGAAAATGTCAAAATGTTTTAGTTCATAAATCATGCACTTTGATAAAAGTGTGTTGAGCTCATGAGCGTGAAAAATAAGTTTTTAATTATTGATAATCTGCCCCTGTAATCATAATTTGTGTGAAAAGGAATATATGAGTGTTTTACTGCCATTAGTGTTTATTGCAGTGATGTATTTGGTGTTTTGTAAAACCATAAGCGGAGCCATGTTTTTCCACTGAGCTCGTGTTCAGAGGTTTATCTAGTCTAAAGATCCAAGCATCCCTGATCACAGGGATACGAGGCGTTCCAGGCGGAGCGGATGGCATTTCCTCAGGAAGCTTCATCTCCTGTCTGCTGATCTGGGAGAGGTTCAGATCAACCTGAGCTTTACTGGAGGACGTCTGTTTGTCTTCGCCCACTTCAGTGAGCAAAGCGCCAGCTGCTATTTCCAGAACTCCTCTTCAGAGAAACGCTGCTGGAGTGCGGCCAGAGTCTCTCACAACCGGCACACAAATACAATACAACAACCAACATGCCACATCACAGCCTTGGCTTTTTGCAGCTTACATTTTTAATGTCCAAATGAGTTTAATTTGCCATCTTTATAGAGTTAAGAGCTGCTGACTTGATATAATGCTCAAGAATCTAACCAACCAACCAAAGACGGTTTACATGGTGGGAAGCTACAAGGGTCATGGGGTCGGTGTAGAGCCGGTGTGTTTGGTTCTCCTGTGCGAGAGTGAAATGTTTCCAGAATGGCACCGGCTAAAAAAGGTAAAGGTGCAATGCAGCTCCAGGCGCGACGCAAGTGTGTTTTGCTAGTTTCAGCCCGACGCAGTTTTCATTTTCACGTCCTGCGCCTTGTTATTTAAATAGCAAATGTATTTGCGCCCATCTGTGGCCCATGGGCTGCTGGTCTGAGAGCGAGTGTGTTCAGGCGCATTGATAGTGTGTTGCTCTTTTGAGGAACTGAAATAGACTGAGCCATTGACCAACTGAAACCTGGTCTAAAGTCAATAGCGCAATATTTTTTTTGTTAAAGAGCGCGTTAGTAGTGTGCGCCTATAGGCGGGTCCACAACGCGCGTACACTCTGCTTATTACACACACACACACACACACACACACACTCTGCTTATTACACACGCAGGGACGCGCAGCACCACACAAACATGCCAAATATAAAAATAAAAGGATTATAAATGTAAAAGATTATTTTTGTGTACATAAAGATATGGTGAAATCCAGCTTGTCCCTTAGATGGTCTGTTTGCTTTAACCTCACACACACACACACACACACACACACACAGCTTTAACCTCACACACACACACACACGGGAGAAGATCTGTTTACTCGCTAGAGAAGCGTTCAGTTTTTCCGCTTGCAAATCCCATCATGTAAATAGCGAATCCGCCATGGACGAGCACAACTGGCTTTTAAAGGGAATGGGAGATGAGACTCTGATTGGTTTCTTGCACGTTACGCCCAAAACACACCCATTACTCATTAAGAGAATAGAGACGACCCTTTTAGACCATGCGCCGGGACCCCCGATCATTTTCCCGTTGTTAAACTAGCAAAAGTGGATTCGGACACGCATTAAGTGCACTTGTGCCATGAGCTTTACACCTTAAAATAGGGCCCCAGGAGTCAATCTGCTTGCCTATTAGAGCCTCTTGTACTGGAGTAAAGCTGGTGTTCATTCAGCAAACTCATCTTGATCTTGGTGTGAACAGACATTAGGCCTCATTTACACTGCATGGGTTAAGTGACCCAATTCCCATTTTTCCTCCCATGTGGCACAGATCGAATATGACCCGCGAACGAGCAAGCAGGAAAAAAGCACATGGATTCTGATATTCTCAGATCGGTTTCAGGCCTCATTCATAAGTGGAAATAAATTGGATATGAATCGGATATGTGCATTTGCGCCTGCCATGTAATTGGACAGATCAGATATTCCCGTCAATTATGAGAGTCGTACGTCATTGAAAAAAGAGACTTTTGGAAACATTTCGCAGTACGTACAGATATTTTATAACAATTTAAACATCTCTAGTTGACTAACAGAGTATTAATATTGTTATCAGTCCCGTTGTAGAGACTCTCTATTCGTTTCAGTGAAATCATACAATAAAATGCACACAAACATGTCTTGATGTATAATCTGATGAACACATTTGGTTTTAATGAGGAAAAAACCTATACGAGGGCAGATTCGAACCCAGAACCTCTGACATGCTGAACAGAAGTTCTACCCCGAGACCGTAGCTCACTTTAATAGCGGATCTGTGTACATAATCACTGTCTTGAAGAATTTATTTGAAGTAAATTAGATATAAGGATGAAATTATTGTCCCATGTCAATAAATTAAACTCAATGTACTATTGAAATGGATTTCTTGATATCATAATGTTATTTTTTTCAACGGTTACGCCTTGTAACCGTTGCATTTCCCAGTGAGATCAGGTTGTTATTAACGCAGTTTCTCATTTACCACTGACATTCAGCAAATACCCAGTTATGTCCTTTAAAGGTACAATATGTAAGAATTTTGTAATAAAATATCCAAAAATCACTTGCACAGTGTGATATATTTCCTGCAGTTGTGTACTTACGATATCCCAAAAGTCTACAAAGATTTTTTATTCCAGAGAAATTCCCTTTTTAAACAAGTGGCCGCCCCGGAAAAAAATGTCGCCTGTCAATGACGCAATATCCACGCTATCCTCGGTTCCCGCTCGTACTGCCATAGCCATGACGTAACCATGGCGACAGACGTGGACAACTGCGTAGTGCGTAACGTTTAGCGGCACGCGGTTCTTGTTTCTTTCAAACATAGACCATGGCAAGCAGACTTTGGGACAAACAAGGAAAATATAAAACGAGGATCAACATCAGCGTGGCGTTTTTGAGATGCGGAGAGCTAGCGTCCGCGGCTAACTTGGACTCACCAGAGCTTCATGAGTCACGACTTCAGCTTTATTAGACAGGTGAGCAAATGTACAAACAAATCAATGTTATATAACGTTAGCTCAACATGATGAAATGTTACAATATGGTCAGTATGTTATTCTAATGTTGATCTAGCTTACGGCTAGTTTCGTATAGCAAACGAACTAACACGTAGTTTAACATTATAACTTTCAACAGACATTTAAATGCCGTTTAGTGTGATAGTGTAACGTTAGACCGAGTGAAGCAGCGCTGCGTTACCTCACAAGTTTAATTCGTCTAATAAACTGACCTGTGTGAGTAATCCAGCACTCGCGGGTAGTTCGGGAGAATTAAATGTCCTTATTCCTTTATATCCGCGGGACTCGAGTGTGATATCTGTCTCTTTAGCAATCGCGACCTGCTTCATACCACTGTAATGTTAAAAAACATGTTTGCACTCATCCATAAACATTATTAGATCCATCAGCTTGACAGCAAGTCCCATCATTCAGCTCATCACTGCGTCATCAACCTACGCCTGTGTTATTGTTGGAAACTGCGCCCTCTTGTGGTGAAAAAATCTACATATTGTGCCTTTAAACAAGTCTTTGGACATATTTAATATTTAATCGCATGAATAGTGTTGGTTAGAGTGTTTACTTCCTTTGTATGTTTTCAACCATTTCTTTATTTGTGAAAAATACTATAACAGAGTCAAATAGTTGTCATTTAAAGTTTAAATTAGTTTCTTTTTCAGGTTTACTTTTTCATCAAGTTCAAATTATGTCTGTAATATTATTTCATGTCAAGTCCGATTTATTTATATAGAGCTTTACGCAATGCAGATTTATTTTTAGCAGCTTCAGGTTTTGTTTGTTTGTGTGAACAAGCCTTAAATCTGGACACAGATCTTTGTTGGTGATTCATCCTGCTTTTTAGCTTTGTCTTATTTCTGAAAGTTTGGCAAATCAGCCACAGCTCGAAATAAAACCCAACAGAAATGTGAATCATACACAGTCGTGTCCAGCATTCATATGGCGAGCCGCTGAGAGCGAACAGCACACACACACACACACACTCACACAACCCTGTGCGTTTGGCAGCTCTTATCTCTGCGTATGTGTGTGTGTGTTTGTGAGTGTGTGTGTGTTTGTGAGTATGTCTGTGTGATGGGTAGGTTTAGGAGTCGGGTTAGTGTGTGTGTGTGTGTGTGTGTGTGTGTGTGTGTGTGTGTGTGTGTTGGGTAGGTTTATGAGTCGGGTTAGTGTGTGTGAGTGTGTGTGTGTGTGTGTGTGTGTGTGTGTGTTGAGTAGGTTTAGGGGTCGGGTTAGTGTGTGTGAGTGTGTCTGTGTGTGTGTGTGTGTGTGATGAGTAGGTTTAGGGGAAGGTTAGTGTAAGAGGAGAGAATATACAGTTTGTACAGTATAAAAACTATTATGTCTATGTGTGTGTGTGTGTGAGTGAGTGTGTGTCTCTGGAGAAGAACCGCACAACGTAATCAAATCTGACCTTACAGAGAAGAACTAAAGAACTCAAGGCTGCAGTTTCTGCTCTGATGGATCACTGTCCTTCAGTTCATCTCTCTCACACACACACACACGCACACGCGCACACCCATCGACCTCCATACACACACTCACACGTCTTTAGCAGAACCACATCAGATGATGCTCAGCTCTCTCCAGGACCTCAGACAGCGCTGTGTCAGTGTGTGTGAACGTGTGTGTGTGTGTGTGTGTGTGTGTGTGTGTGAACGTGTATTATTTATTAGCATCCCACTGCTTTAGCACAAGCCTCTCTCTCTGAGAGCATCACACACACGCTGGGCTCTCGCTGTGACCCGTCAGCCTCATGAACACACTGTATTCCTGAGATCCTCTCTCGTGTGTGTGTGTGTGTGTGTGTTTCTGCTGCCTCGTCACGTGAGCTGTAAGTAGGGCACGGCTTTAGTGTACACATGTGCACTCGTCTCCTCAGCTGAGCAGAGATGGATTACGCTCCCTCCACTAGTGCTGAAATAACATGGAAGTATGAGCAGTTTTCAAGTGCACATGGGCATCCATAACCCAGAAGCAGCCAGCGCTCTTACACACACACACACACACACAGCGATGCCTCAAACGCTGAACTAACATGGACGCCAGACGCCCTTAAAGAAGCATCTTTAATAATCTCACAAACCTTCTTCCATCATAAAGAAAGATTCCATGCAACTCAAACGTTCCAATAAAGAACCTTGATTTTTAAGAGTGCAAACAAAATATATATGTATATTGTGAAGAATAAACGAATAATTACAACTAAATACAAAATGATTTTTCTTTTCTATCACATCGTATCACAACTAAATATTTGCGGCGTGAAAGTCAAGTGATTTCTATAAGCTTCTCTACATCACACATTTACAATGATTGAAATACAGCATGTAAAATTACAAGAATCTACACAATACCTTATATTGTGACATGATATATTGTTACATCCCTATATCGCAACAATCTGTATTGTGTATATTTCACCCAAAATAAGAATTACTGTGTGAGAAAAAAGTCAAGTTTTGAGAGTTTTAGTGTCTGTACTACATTAAACTGCTATATATATAATGCTGAATATAATGTATAATAATGCAGTGGGGGAATATCTGTGTGTCCTGATAATGCCAAACGTCAGTAGCAGTAAAAGTGTCCTACATTATATTAAATATATCTAGTCAGTGACAGAGTGCAAGAAATAACTCAGTGTTTTCATCTCCAGAATCATGAATATTGTTATTCTGGTGTCTCTATTGTCCTGTGCTTTGGGTTTCAGCTCTGAGTCCAAGCCTGTTCATTTACACACACTATGTAATACCAATCTAGCATTTTTAATCAACAGTAGATGTTTTGTTAACCTTTTATCATTTGTCTCGGAGTATCGCAGTAATATGGTGTTGTGAGTTGGTGATGTGTATCGAATCGTGTCATGAGGGTCTCGCTACACCCCTCCACCTCATCATAACTCACTACAGACTTGCAGATGCATCATATGATATGATCTATAATAGATCAGTGTTTCACATCGAGACGCCCCTTCCAGCGGCACAACCCGGTGACTCGTGAATCATCTACGGTCATGAAAACACACATTGTTTGCCGATGCACAGTTTTCCACACACTTCTCCTCACACACTTGAGCCGAAGCTTCATTTCTCTGACGGATTGACAGCGGACTTTCACAGTACAACAACAACAGCATCCATCCGGAGAAACACCCCGACCCTCAGCCTAAATCCAGACCTAGTGGTGGTGACACATTATGTCATCTGACTGGTGTTCGAGTGGGTTTGGTGACACACACCCCGAGCACATGAGCTGTGTAACACACACACACTCCCACCTGAAGATCCCGATCAGAGCAGAGTCCTCTGATGACCAACATGCTTCACACACACACACACACACACACACACACCTGAAGATCCCGATCAGAGCAGAGTCCTCTGATGACCAACATGCTTCACACACACACACACACACACACACACACACACCTGAAGATCCCGATCAGAGCAGAGTCCTCTGATGACCAACATGCTTCACACACACACACACACACAAACACACACACCTGAAGATCCCGATCAGAGCAGAGTCCTCTGATGACCAACATGCTTCACACACACACACACACACACACACACACACACACACACACACACACACACACACACACACACACACACACACACACACCTGAAGATCCCGATCAGTGCAGAGTCCTCTGATGACCAACATGCTTCTCACACACACACACACACACCTGAAGATCCCGATCAGTGCAGAGTCCTCTGATGACTAACATGCTTCACACACACACACACACACACACACACAAACACACACACCTGAAGATCCCGATCAGTGCAGAGTCCTCTGATGACTAACATGCTTCACACACACACACACACACACACACACACACACACACACACACACACACACACACACACACACACACACACCTGAAGATCCCGATCAGAGCAGAGTCCTCTGATGACCAACATGCTTCACACACACACACACACACAAACACACACACCTGAAGATCCCGATCAGAGCAGAGTCCTCTGATGACCAACATGCTTCACACACACACACACACACACACACACACACCTGAAGATCCCGATCAGTGCAGAGTCCTCTGATGACTAACATGCTTCACACACACACACACACACACACACACACCTGAAGATCCCGATCAGAGCAGAGTCCTCTGATGACCAACATGCTTCACACACACACACACACACACACAAACACACACACCTGAAGATCCCGATCAGTGCAGAGTCCTCTGATGACCAACATGCTTCACACACACACACACACACACACACACACACACACACACACACACCTGAAGATCCCGATCAGTGCAGAGTCCTCTGATGACCAACATGCTTCACACACACACACACACACACACACACACACACACACACACACACACCTGAAGATCCCGATCAGTGCAGAGTCCTCTGATGACTAACATGCTTCACACACACACACACACACACACACACACCTGAAGATCCCGATCAGTGCAGAGTCCTCTGATGACTAACATGCTTCACACACACACACACACACACACACACACACCTGAAGATCCCGATCAGTGCAGAGTCCTCTGATGACCAACATGCTTCACACACACACACACACACACACACACACACACCTGAAGATCCCGATCAGTGCAGAGTCCTCTGATGACCAACATGCTTCACACACACACACCTCAGTGCAGAGTCCTCTGATGACTAACATGCTTCACAGCCTCACACACACACACACACACACACACATGCACTGCAGAGAGACACGGTCTGCATGAAAGACAGGAGCGCTCCTCGCGGACACACGGCATTCTGGGTCCCGTCTGCGGGAAGAAACACGGGAACACCGGACACTTACTGAGCTTGTCCTGCGGTCGGGAGAGCGGGAAGCAGCACAACTGCCCCATGATCCTCTGCGATCCGTGTTCACGAGCAGGAGCGCGGAGACCCAGCCATGCTGAGAGAGAGGGAGAGAGCGTGTGGCTGTCTCTCGCTGCGCTGAGATTATGCAAGTGTGTGTGTGTGTGTGTGTGTGTGCGGAGGGGGCTGGTGGGAGATTGGACGACTGTAGCTCCGCCTCCATCCTCATCATGCCAGCCTGAATAATTGCTCTGGAACGGACAGAGGCTTATTGCTATGTGTGTGTGTGCTTGTGTTTGTGTGTGTGTGTGCTTAGTGAACTAGAACAGACCTTTAAACATGCATCTGGCTGCTGCTCACACACCCAGAATCCAGGGCAAGAGATTTCTGCACAAATAAACACAGCAGTGTGTGTGTGTGTGTGTGTTTGGCCTCGCTTCATTAAATCAGAATTTAATCTGACATCAAATGCTCTGACAATTAAATTACTCATATTACATTTGACAGTGACTATAAGCCATTACATTACTAATTAGACTACGACACAAAATAGCAACTAATTGGGTTTTACGATTCATTAACAATACTGGTACTTTCAACAAAGAGCCTGTGAGAGTCATCTGGAGCAAAGATCAGCTACAGGACACACACACACACACACACACACACGTCTGGTTTACTATCTTTGTGAGGACTCTCCATAGACGTAATGGTTTTTTATACTGTAAAAACTGTATATTTGATCCCCTTACACTAACCTTACCCCTAAACCTACCCATCACGGGAAACATTCTGGATTTTTACATTTAAAAAAACTCATTCTGTATGATTTATAAGCGTGTTTACCCATGAGGTCCTCAATTTAGGCCCACAGTGACACGAGTCCCCATGAGTCTGTGTGCATTCAGGTTTAAGTCCCCACCGGGATAGAAAAACATGTACACACACACACACACACACACACACACACACACACACACACACTCAGGGGCGTCGGACTGGGGGTAAAACCAGTACTGATTACCAGGGCCATAAGGGGAGAGAGGGCCCTTGAAAAGTCTGGAATATATTTTATTTGGAACATGGGGGCCCATCAGGACTGCCTATACATAGGGCCCGGGATCTTGTGCTACACACACACACACACACACGGACACACACACACGGACACACACAGCTTTGTTTTTGTGATATATGAGGACATTCCATAGGCGTAATGATTTTTATACTGGACAAACTGTATATTCTATCCCCCTACACTGCCCCTATCCCTAAACCTACCCATCACAGGAGACATGCTGCATTTTTACATTTAAAAAAAAACATTGTTTTTTATGTTTTTTAAGCTATTTGAAATATGAGGACTCATGCAATGTCCTCATATATCACGTGTAAGTTGTAATACCAGTGTAATATGCATGTCATTATACACATTTGTGTCCTCATATATCACAAAAACAAACACACACACACGGACACACACACACGGACACAGACACACGGACACAGACACACACACACACACACACACACTCACACTATCTCTCTCTCTCTTTTACACACACACACAGACACACACGTTTACTTGGCTAAAATCATCTAAATGGAGACGTTGGATAGACTTGTGTTGTTTTTACACACAGATACTCATACACTAGTTGTACAGTGTGAAGACTGAGGACTGAAATGACACACTTCAGCTCTACTCCACATGCAGCTGTTACTGGGATCGTTCACTTCAGCTCTACTCCACATGCAGCTGTTACTGGGATCGTTCACTTCAGCTCTACTCTACATGCAGCTGTTACTGGGATCGTTCACTTCAGCTCTACTCTACATGCAGCTGTTACTGGGATCGTTCACTTCAGCTCTACTCCACATGCAGCTGTTACTGGGATCGTTCACTTCAGCTCTACTCCACATGCAGCTGTTACTGGGATCGTTCACTTCAGCTCTACTCTACATGCAGCTGTTACTGGGATCGTTCACTTCAGCTCTACTCCACAGGCAGCTGTTACTGGGATCGTTCGCCCAGAATGATCCTCTGTCATCGCGAGGAACAGCAGAAGAGAGACGCCTCAGTGTTGTCACTCATATACAATGGAAGTCAATGGTGACCAAAACGGTTGGGCTGCCACTGAACTTCTAAACACTCCTGTGTCCCACGCGAGAGGCCAGCGGCTCGGGTCTGGAGGACATGAGGGCGGGCGAAGGAAGACGATGTTCTCGTGTGGGTGAACTGACCCTCGTTCTGTGAATGAGCCGTGAGGTCTCTCGAGTCCGGATCTGGTCTCCAGCTCTGTGCCGGTCACATCGATCCTCCAGTGCCCATCCGGCCTCTGAGAGCAGGCTCACACGCCTCGGACTCCTGCTGTCACTGACTAATGACACACATGTTACGCAATCTTACATAACGAGCACACAGGCCAAACTTTATGAAGCCGAAGTCCAAACCGAGAGCATTATGAGATCTGTTTATGATAGATCATCGAGTTGTTCTGCGTCTCACACTGTTAATGCAGTTTAGGGTTTTCTGTACATTTTGTTTGTGTTTTGGTTCAGTTTTAGAAAGTTTCTCTTTGTAATGAATACTAGGACTGTCACGATTATCACGATTAAATCGCATCCAAAATAAAAGTTTGTGTTTACATAATATGTGTGTGTACTGTAATTATTTAATTATTTTGTATATATAAATACACACATATGCATGTATCCATTTAAGAAATATTTGTTAACTGTATATATATACATATATATATATTTTATACACTTACCTAAAGCGTTATTAGGAACACCAGTTCAATTTCTCATTAATGCAATTATCTAATCAACCAATCACATGGCAGTTGCTTCAATGCATTTAGGGGTGTGGTCCTGGTCAAGACAATCTCCTAAACTCCAAACTGAATGTCAGAATGGGAAAGAAAGGTGATTTAAGCAATTTTGAGCGTGGCATGGTTGTTGGTCCCAGACGGGCCGGTCTGAGTATTTCACAATCTGCTCAGTTACTGGGATTTTCACGCACAACCATTTCTAGGGTTTACAAAGAATGGTGTGAAAGGGGAAAAACATCCAGTATGCGGCAGTCCTGTGGGCGAAAATGCCTTGTTGATGCTAGAGGTCAGAGGAGAATGGGCCGACTGATTCAAGCTGATAGAAGAGCAACTTTGACTGAAATAACCACTCGTTACAACCAAGGTATGCAGCAAAGCATTTGTGAAGCCACAACACGCACAACCTTGAGGCGGATGGGCTACAACAGCAGAAGACCCCACCAGGTACCACTCATCTCCACTACAAATAGGAAAAAGAGGCTACAATTTGCAAGAGCTCACCAAAATTGGACAGTTGAAGACTGGAAAAATGTTGCCTGGTCTGATGAGTCTCGATTTCTGTTGAGACATTCAGATGGTAGAGTCAGAATTTGGCGTAAACAGAATGAGAACATGGATCCATCATGCCTTGTTACCACTGTGCAGGCTGGTGGTGGTGGTGTAATGGTGTGGGGGATGTTTTCTTGGCACACTTTAGGCCCCTTAGTGCCAATTGGGCATCGTTTAAATGCCACGGCCTACCTGAGCATTGTTTCTGACCATGTCCATCCCTTTATGGCCACCATGTACCCATCCTCTGATGGCTACTTCCAGCAGGATAATGCACCATGTCACAAAGCTCGAATCATTTCAAATTGGTTTCTTGAACATGACAATGAGTTCACTGTACTAAAATGGCCCCCACAGTCACCAGATCTCAACCCAATAGAGCATCTTTGGGATGTGGTGGAACGGGAGCTTCGTGCCCTGGATGTGCATCCCACAAATCTCCATCAACTGCAAGATGCTATCCTATCAATATGGGCCAACATTTCTAAAGAATGCTTTCAGCACCTTGTTGAATCAATGCCACGTAGAATTAAGGCAGTTCTGAAGGCGAAAGGGGGTCAAACACAGTATTAGTATGGTGTTCCTAATAATCCTTTAGGTGAGTGTATATATAAAATAATTATACACAGTACACACACATATATTATGTAAACACAAAGTTTTATTTTGGATGGGATTAATCGTTGCCCAGCACTAATACTTCATAGCGCTTTATTACTGTTTTTTTTCCAGTCACATGTTGTAGTAATCATCATAAATTATCATCCGAAAGATTCAGCAGGGACTGGTTTATTGAGTTCAGAAAACACTGACGGACGGTCACACACTCGGTTTGCCATCTTTATGGTTTCAGCTTTAGCCTTTTGTCCTCACTGTATGATCCCTGACTGTGCAGACTCATGATGATCATGTGTGTTTACTGGACTGTTGCTCTGGTGGAGCTGAAATATATATATGCTAACCTGAAGACTGACGCACAGAGAGAGATATTTGAATCAATTTCTGATAGTCACATTTCCAAAGCAAGGCAAATTCAACAACAAATAGTCATGAGAACTAGTGTCTCTCTCTCTCTCTCACACACACACACACTTCAGTATTTTGCACGGCTCGACATTAACGCCGCTGTCCGGGACAAGTGGGTTTTTTGAAGGGGCGAGTGAGAGAGGATGGTAGCCTGATTAATGTCAATAACAAATAACTAGGGAATCAGTATACACGATAATTACTCTGATTCAATACACTCAGTGTAAGAGGCAATTGATAGTGGATATAATAATATATAATGTATAATGTACTGACGATTACAAGGTTGTTATTCACAGCACACAAGAAACTGGAGTTTTTATATTAATAACAAACAAAATGTTGAGTTTTTATATTAATAACATAGGATACTGTTAAGCAACCTCACACGACGAGTGCTGTTTTCCTGAATACCATCACGATTGATAATGTGACATTGATTTCATACAGCAGTTCAATAAACCGTTAAAATTAAGCCACTTATATTTTGGACCCAATATTGACTGTTTTTGTTCAGTTTCAGCAGTGAACCATAAGGCATCTCTCATCCGTGTTTTCATTACTGAATGATTCAGCGTTTTGAACGAATCGATTGAGTCAAAGTTTCAACGACTCATTCATAAACAACTGCCTCATTCTTTAATGAATCAGAATGAATCATTTGAATGAATGACTCAATGACTCACTCATTAAGACAATCACTTGACGTTGATTTTGTGGGAAAAGATAGAAATGTCTTTCAATAATTCATGCACTTTTCAAGTACCTTTTCATAAATATGGCTGTTCTCAAGGGTTTTCCAGGACTTCGTTTAAAAAAGTCAAGTACTTCGGGCACTTAAAGCACCATGTACGAACCCTGTAATCAGCACTATATTCAATCTGTCCATCAGGACTTCATTACCGCCCAACAATCAGCATAACAAAAGACCAAACTGATCAGCGCTCTAGCCATTATTACTCCACAATCACACGCCGCATATCGAGTCACTAACCCTGGATGTTCACACCACTGGCATCACTGCATGCAAACCAAAGGTCTCAGCCATTATTACAAGCCACGCACCATCAATCATCCCCATTATTAAGTAAATGTTGAAACAGTCATTGCTAATGCTTCACAGCTGTTCTGATAATCATGCCTCAAACTAGCACTGAATGCTGCGTTCATCTCTCTCTCTGATCTGTGCTTTAACAGACCCGCTGATCAATACTGGCCAGAGGCGTGTTCACATCATCTGACACACACACACACACACACACAGAGGCAGGCGTCTGCCTTCCACCGCTTTCATGAAGCCGGCTACAAACAGAGACGCACAAGTGACACTTACAACATCTGGACAGCATTAACCAGAGCTAACAGGGACTAAATATTTGCATGTTGCAACTTGATATTCAGAGTGTGAACTGAACAGCAAACTTAAACAGAGACGCACACGAGAAGCATTATGAAGACGCGTTTCATCTAAAACTATCAGAGATTTTGAAGACTACATGATCCTTCCAGAGAGATGCTGAATGGAGGAAGACTCAGGAGAGGTTGTGTGTTGGACACGCTGTGTACATGAAGGTGACTTGACTGGTTCTTGGGAACGCATGTCATCCAGGGATTAGAGCCGAGCTTATCCTAGATGAGCTGTGGTCAGACACTGTCATATATTAACCATGCTATCTGTGTGTGTGTGTGTGTGTGTGTGTGTGTGTAGCAGTGACAGCATGACTGGATTCAATCTCAAAGAAGATAAAACATCTAAGAAGCGACTGTTACAATAATACGGTCACCAGCTGTTACAACAGGACAATTTACTAAAACTAAATGTGTTAAATGGTGGATTTGAGGGCCGTATGAGCAAATATTTATATCACGGTATTTTTTTAACGGTATATGACGATTTTTTTTTTAAGCACGACTGTGTGTTAAGCACATTTTCTACTGATTGAGAGAGGAGATACTGCAGTAGATTGACTTAGACTGCCCTATTTTACTGTCAGGAGTGAATATTGTAGAAAAATCCCACACTAGTATTAATACAGGTTTGCAGTGTTTACAAAGAGCACCAGCAGGAGGCGCTGTAGGAGCGAGCAGATACAGTGGTTTCCCCGGTAACGGCTGTACACAAAGCAGTTTCCCCGGTAACGGCTGTACACAAAGCAGCGCACCGTTTATAAACGCTGCTTTATCAGGAAAAATAAAGAAAGATTAAATGAAAATAACCTCGAAACTTTTCTAAAGACCGTCAGTTCCCTTCTACATTCATATAAAAACACCCGCGCCGCGTTTTGACTTTGAAACGTGCAGTGCTCATGTTTATTCAACGATGTCAAAGCCTTTTGGAAAATCTATTTGTGGCGGGCAGTGCTGATATTGTGAACCAATGTGTGGGAAACACTGTAATATTTGAAAGCTATCAATTAACCTCTCCATGTTCACGTCACGCTCAGTAACACACACAGCTGTGTATCAGTGAACAGTGAAAAGACCCTCTCAAAAAGTGTCGCGCCGCTGTATTAAAACTAACTAGTAAAGT
>NW_026606555.1:170000-310000 GCF_029890125.1 Rhinichthys klamathensis goyatoka
CCTTTTTAATGCTATTCGAGCATTAGAAACTACATTATCACACTTGCATGACTTGCGAGAGGCATTTCAAAGATGGCCGCCGAGTCAAATGACTCGCCTTAAAGAGACTTTGGCTCTGTTTAGTTTTGGTTTCCTTGGTTATTGATTATGTCCTTGTTTGTTCCTATGGTTACGTATGATTTGCACCTGTTTCTCATTATGTTTGCCTTATGTTTGCCTTAAATATATATTGTTGCGTTCACACCATTGTCGTAATTACAGTAGTCTCGAGATGACGTTTTACTCAGAGCTGTTCACATCCTTGGACTGGGATTTATGCGTTTCTATGGCAACACTATCAATCAATGCCTAAATGAATGTGCAGCGGTCAGCGGTACAAGGAGAGCTCTCAGAAAACTCACATCTGACAAGCTGCAATTACGAGCTCTACGAGGACGTGAACGGTTTCTACAAGTTGAAATCTCCTAATTACTGTAATCACAACATGGCGTGAACGCACCTATATACTGTTACTCACCGTTCGGTTCTCGTTTATCATTATTATGTGGTTAGCGCTCTTCCCTGCCTGAGCTCCTATTTGTTAATGTTAGATTAACATTAACAAATAGCCAACAACATTTGATTTTAAAAATGTATTAGTAATAGTTCAAGTTAACTAAGACTAATAAATGCTGCAGAATTATTGTTGATTGTTAGTTCATGTTAACTAATGTTAACAAATAAACCTTATTGTAAAGATGAATAATAAATAAAGATGAAGATATTCCTTAAGAGTTTATGTCCTCAAACGAGTATCCTGTGCTATCAGCATTAATTATCCAACATTAAAAGACCAATTTCACTATTTGTTCCAGTTGTTGTTCTTGGCAGGATCAACAACATCATGCAGATTATTATTACCAGCTCTACTTAATGTCTTTAGCCTGTAATGTAACATGTTTGTGTGCGCGTGTGTGTGTGGTGATCAGGACCCCCGAGATACACTGCTTAGATGAATACTGTAGCATCTCAGTGTGAGATTCATTCATCCAGCCACCAGAGGGAGCCGTCTGCCCAATACTGACCTCTTCACCGGGCACTTCCACTATATACTGCTCACCTGTGCCGGGACCAAGTTTGCCAGTCGGATTTGTTATCTGCAAAATGGATTCTACAACTACTCCAATACACAAATACTACTTACAAACACACAGATGTAAATATATGGATGTGAGGTGAACTTGTTTAAGAGTAAGAGGAAGAAGAAGAGAGGGGAGAAGATGAATCAAGCATGCGATAAATCAGGAACTCGTGTGTGTTGTGTTAGCATGATATCTGACAAACTGTCTTTACTGTCTATGGTTGGCTTTTCTAGAAATTAAATAAAGTACAAGTACACTACAGGTGTACACTGTGAAGGATCATAAAATAATCTCAAATCAATATTTCACGTCCCTGTCATTTATGTGGGGAAAAGCAGTGTAATAAGAGATTGGTCTGAACATTATCCCTTAAATGTCCGTTTTAACTCAAAGCTGCTTGCTAATAGTTTAATGAGCTAATAAAATATCTCAGCTCAAATCAATATTTAGTGAGGCCAATGCCTGCGCAATAAACAGGATAATGTACATCCAGCCGCTTGTTATCCCAAAATAAACTTCTTCAGGATTGACCAGTGCCTGAAAAAACAAGTGTTTTAACCTGTAGTGTCTTGCCTTAAAAATTTGGTACTCATTAATAGAAACTTCACCACCTGGCGAAATGAGCTTTCAACAAAACGTGTCTGCCTCCGCAGTAGAAAGGTGAAAACATCGGTGCTGCCTGACTAGAGAAAACTGAGAAAAAGGCTGTTGTTTTCCCTTTTGCCAAACAGGTAGGAAAACTTCAAGACCCATAATGCACTGGGCTTGTTGCGGTCCAAGGCCACGCCCACCAGTCTGCTCTGGATCTGCTTTCCAGAGTCAAATACCGCCTTGCTTTAGTAGGACATACTTCTTAGCAAACTTTACTCATGATGGCGTCGACTTGTATCGCTCCGGGTGCAAGAATTCAAAGAGTGAATGTTTATAGGAAGTTTCTCTGTGTTTCCAGAGTCGGGTCCAGGGGCCTCATTTATAAAACTTTGCGTAGGATTTGCGTCAGAAGTGGCGTACGGATGAAACATAGGACGTGCGTACGCACAGAAATATTCGGATTTATAAAACCGAGCGCACGCACATCCTGCGCATTTTTCCCTTAATAAATCACAATCAACTCTAAATGTAGCGCAGCTTTTGCGGCTTCATGTCACGCCCATAGTTGCCCATAAATAGTCCGTGAAACGCCCACAAGTTAATATTCATATTCATGGCAAACATAGAGAGGAAATCAAAAAAACGTAACTTCACTCAATGTGAAGTAGAAGTTATTGTTGGCGAGGTGGAAAAGAGGAGAAAAATGTTGTTTGGAGGGCACAGTGTGGGCATTACTAATGCCAAAAAGGCACTTGAGTGGCAAAAGGTTGCAGACGTCGTAAATGCTGTAGCCTCACAACCTCGGACTGTGGCCGAAATAAAAAAGAAATGACAAGCTACAGATGTCGGTTATAAATCTACTTGGAAATGGTAAATAGCCCAGCGCAAATGTAATTTCTTGCAGCTTTCTGAATGGTTGAGACATACGTCATACGTTATTTTATCAAAAATAAAACAAACTAAAGGCATATGCATGAAATACCTGCATGAATACCATGATTCCGCAGCTGATTAAGACATTTTTACTATGAAAACAACTTTCCCCAGTGGACAAATAATACATCTATCTATTTATCTATCTATCTCTCCCTAATTATCTATCTATCTGACTGACTATCTAGCTATATCTGCTCCGCCAGACGGACACATTGGCGAGAATATCAGTTTTGTACATTATTTCGTTCTGTTTACCATCTTATTTATGAGGATGAATTGTATAACATGCCAATATTATTGCAGAACATATTTCACTTTTCTTTTTGCAAATATGTGTTAATTTGCATTTCTGTTGCAGATCGATCAAACGGGTGTTCGTGTAGGCTGTTAATTGTAAGACTTGGTTTGTGAAGTCTTCGTGTTATTTATGAGAGGCAGTATTGGCATTACACAACGGTCTACAGTTTCACACACTTTCACGTGTTTCTTCCATCTGCCGACGGTGTCCCATTTCTCATTTCACCCGTGTTTGTGCGTACGCCTGGGTCAGAGCTTGCGTGAAGGACCGCACATTTTACCGTCAAGTTTGCTTTTTATAAATACCAATTATTGCGTAGAGAGCGGCGTACGCCTTCTTTTGTGCGTACGCAACGTTTATAAATGAGGCCCCAGAGCTTTGTAGACAGCGGCTAAAGGGTTCAAGAATCTTATATACAGAGAGAATAAAGAGACGGAAAATATGATAAATCTTCATGCTTGTAGTCAACCTTTCAGACTGGATGAGCACAAACACAGTGTTTTAGACCAAACGAAGGAGAAAACTGAAAGGTAAGAAAGATGTTGCCATAGTGATCCAGTTTTACCATAATACTGTTCAAAGAGTAGACAAAGTACGGTAGAGTGATATTAACCCTAACCGTACATTAACTGTTGTGTTAATAACCCTCTGCTGATCCGACAGTCCGTGGGCGGGAATACAAACATGAGGAAGTGTGATCTGTAGTTTTCACGAAGACTTTTACTGGCAAATCAATGTGAATTACTCGGTCCAGGTAACACACAGAAAGAGGAAACACTGTTCATTTACTCATACTATCTGATGCCACCACACAGTACCAGGCTAACATAAAACATCTAGAGTTTGGAAATGACCTGCAAACCTGAGCCCAAATCACAAGCCAGAAGATGATGACGTCAAAGACCCATCCAGTCCAGAAGCACTGAGTCACACTAGACTGATGCACAGCGGCATCTTCATCACACACACACACACACAGGTTTACTCACTGAACGTGACGCTCTTCTCGCGGTGGTAGTATCCATCTGAGGTCTTTTTCTTGAGCATGGAGCACAGGTCCACTCTACACACACACTCGTCTCCGAACACACGGCTCTCGAAGTCGGAAAACAGCGCCGGATCCAGCTTCTTAACGCCCTGCGAAGACACACACACACGTCACACAATGAGTCCAGAGCAAACTGAAGGACACACACACAAGAGACAGTCCAGTGAGGATGGAAGTGTGTGTCGGGGCCGATAACCTCGAGAGGAAGCCTGAGCTGTGGGAAGATTACACACACACACACACACGTCCCTATCTGTGTCCTCCACACGGAGAAGAAGCATCAGTCCGTCTGTCACGTACACACACAGCTGAAGGAACAGCGGATGTGCAGAGAGTCTCAGACCCTGTCTCTGTCTTCAGAAGAGCAGCGTGAACACTGGGAGTGGAAGCACACGAGTCTGAGCAGATTAAAGCTGGGTAATGTGTGTTTGATCTGATTGTGTGTGTGTGTGAGTGATGATCTGGCACCAGTCTCACCCCTCACTGTCTGAACATCCTTCATCCGCACAACACCATCAAACTAGGGCACTTTAGCTTTTTTTATGTTTTTGAAACAAGGCTGCATTAACACTATAATATTGTAAAATATTATTTCACTCCTATTATGCTATTTTAAAGGCTCCTAATGTTGTTTTGTTTTCTCCTACAATTGAAAAACCCGAACTCTTTCCATCTACTGAAAGAGAACTGAATCTGCAGATCAAAACAGACAGAAAGAAGCAGAAACAAGCAATAGTAGCATTGATTATGCACGTTGTAGTCTTGGACAAAAGCATGATTTTCTCAGCTTTTTGTTCAAAATGTTGCTTTTCTATAGCCTGGATGCCAGCCGATCTTAGCCCCGCCCACAACAACTGATCTTAGCCCCGCCCACAACAGCTGATCTTAGCCCCGCCCACAACAGCTGATCTTAGCCCCACCCACAACAGCTGATCTTAGCCCCGCCCACAACTGCTGATCTTAGCCCCGCCCACAACTGCTGATCTTAGCCCCGCCCACAACAGCTGATCTTAGCCCCGCCCACAACAGCTGATCTTAGCCCCGCCCACAACTGCTGATCTTAGCCCCGCCCACAACTGCTGATCTTAGCCCCACCCACAACAGCTGATCTTAGCCCCGCCCACAACTGCTGATCTTAGCCCCGCCCACAACTGCTGATCTTAGTCCCGCCCACAACAGCTGATCTTAGTCCCGCCCACAACAGCTGATCTTAGCCCCGCCCACAACATTTGAGGATGGGAAATTCGGTCTGGACTTGATCCGTTGAGAAACAAGTATGCCCCAACCAAAGCTGTTCGGACCAATCAAATTGTCAGGGCGGGCTTTATACGATGATGGACAGGTGATCAACAGTAACGTAATCATCCAGAGCGCTTGGGTTGAATTCGTTTACAGCAAAGATGGCCGCCGCTGGAGAACTGAGATGTGTAGATTCAGCCATCGCGTCTGTTATAGAAGATGTAGACAGCGCATTCATTTAAAAGAGGATCAGAGAACCGCGATCAAGGCATTTGTCGATCGGAAAGAGGTTTTTGCCGTCCTTCCTGCGGGATTCGGTCTATCTAATTGAGTGCAGAGGCATTTTCTTTCCTGGTTGGGTTGAAACACCCCATAATCACAGCCCAATGGAGCAGACTCACATTCTGACTAGCATCTGACTATGACGAGTCAGGCTAGCATTTTTATGACACTTACACACATTCAAGTGTTGAGAAAAAAGGAATGCATGAAGCTAGAATAAAACTTTTTTTTTTTAAAGCAGAGGCTCTGTTTTTTCTTTTGATTTATTGCATGTTCAGATATTCATACAACAAAATATTCTGGGGGCCATGTCATTTTTGTGAAAATTATCAAAAATGCTGGCAGTAGTTGGCCACTTTTTTTTTTTAAATGCTGGCGGGGAAAGAGTTAATTGTCTCAAAATATCCACTGCAGCATCAGCTCTTCTCTCTCTAATCGAGGACTCAGTCTCTTTAAAGGGGTCGTCGGATGCCCATTTTCCACAAGTTGGTATGACTCTTTAAGGTCTTGTAAAGTTTGTAACATACTTTGGTTAAAACTCCTCAACGGTTGTGTAAAACACCCTTTCACCTCCTCAAACACAGCTCTGTTCACAGCGACCCGTTTCAGTGCATGCCTCTTTGAATGATGAGCGGCTGATCTCAGAAAATCCAAACGGCTTGATTATCGAGAGTGTTTAGGCTTTTTGAGGATTAAAAAAAAAAAGGAGTGAATGGATTTTTTTCGTTGTATGGTGTTTGTGTCCACACGCTGCAAAGACACATTTATATGCAAACACCATATAAAAGTGAATTTTGCATCCGATGACCCCTTTAAAGCCCGCTTTTCTGAGAGCTGCCCTGCTCTGACTGGTCAGATGACCCAGTCTGTTGGGATTGGTCTACTCTGCTCTGACTGGTCAGATGACCCAGTCTGTTGGGATTGGTCTACTCTGCTCTGATTGGTCAGATGGTCCAGTCTGTTGGGATTGGTCTACTCTGCTCTGATTGGTCAGATGGCCCAGTCTGTTGGGATTGGTCTCCTCTGCTCTGATTGGTCAGATGACCCAGTCTGTTGGGATTGGTCTACTCTGCTCTGACTGGTCAGATGACCCAGTCTGTTGGGATTGGTCTACTCTGCTCTGACTGGTCAGATGACCCAGTCTGTTGTGATTGGTCTGCTCTGCTCTGATTGGTCAGATGACCCAGTCTGTTGTGATTGGTCTACTCTGCTCTGACTGGTCAGATGACCCAGTCTGTTGTGATTGGTCTGCTCTGCTCTGATTGGTCAGATGACCCAGTCTGTTGTGATTGGTCTACTCTGCTCTGATTGGTCAGATGACCCAGTCTGTTGTGATTGGTCTGCTCTGCTCTGATTGGTCAGATGGTCCAGTCTGTTGTGATTGGTCTGCTCTGCTCTGATTGGTCAGATGGTCCAGTCTGTTGTGATTGGTCTACTCTGCTCTGATTGGTCAGATGGTCCAGTCTGTTGTGATTGGTCTGCTCTGCTCTGATTGGTCAGATGGTCCAGTCTGTTGTGATTGGTCTGCTCTGCTCTGATTGGTCAGATGACCCAGTCTGTTGTGATTGGTCTGCTCTGCTCTGATTGGTCAGATGACCCAGTCTGTTGTGATTGGTCTGCTCTGCTCTGATTGGTCAGATGACCCAGTCTGTTGTGATTGGTCTGCTCTGCTCTGATTGGTCAGATGGTCCAGTCTGTTGTGATTGGTCTGCTCTGCTCTGATTGGTCAGATGGTCCAGTCTGTTGTGATTGGTCTACTCTGCTCTGATTGGTCAGATGGTCCAGTCTGTTGGGATTGGTCCGCTCTGCTCTGATTGGTCAGATAACCCAGTCTGTTGGGATTGGTCTACTCTGCTCTGATTGGTCAGATGACCCAGTCTGTTGGGATTGGTCTACTCTGCTCTGAATGGTCAGATGACCCAGTCTGTTGTGATTGGTCTCCTCTGCTCTGATTGGTCAGATGGTCCAGTCTGTTGGGATTGGTCTACTCTGCTCTGACTGGTCAGATGGCCCAGTCTGTTGTGATTGGTCTACTCTGCTCTGATTGGTCAGATGGCCCAGTCTGTTCTGATTGGTCTACTCTGCTCTGATTGGTCAGATGGCCCAGTCTGTTGGGATTGGTCTACTCTGCTCTGATTGGTCAGATGGCCCAGTCTGTTCTGATTGGTCTACTCTGCTCTGATTGGTCAGATGGCCCAGTCTGTTGGGATTGGTCTACTCTGCTCTGATTGGTCAGATGGCCCAGTCTGTTGGGATTGGTCTCCTCTGCTCTGATTGGTCAGATGGTCCAGTCTGTTGTGATTGGTCTACTCTGCTCTGATTGGTCAGATGACCCAGTCTGTTGTGATTGGTCTACTCTGCTCTGATTGGTCAGATGACCCAGTCTGTTGTGATTGGTCTACTCTGCTCTGATTGGTCAGATGGTCCAGTCTGTTGGGATTGGTCTCCTCTGCTCTGATTGGTCAGATGGTCCAGTCTGTTGTGATTGGTCTACTCTGCTCTGATTGGTCAGATGACCCAGTCTGTTGTGATTGGTCTACTCTGCTCTGATTGGTCAGATGACCCAGTCTGTTGTGATTGGTCTACTCTGCTCTGATTGGTCAGATGGCCCAGTCTGTTGGGATTGGTCTCCTCTGCTCTGATTGGTCAGATGGTCCAGTCTGTTGGGATTGGTCTCCTCTGCTCTGATTGGTCAGATGGTCCAGTCTGTTGGGATTGGTCTACTCTGCTCTGATTGGTCAGATGGTCCAGTCTGTTGGGATTGGTCTACTCTGCTCTGATTGGTCAGATGGTCCAGTCTGTTGTGATTGGTCTACTCTGCTCTGATTGGTCAGATGGTCCAGTCTGTTGTGATTGGTCTACTCTGCTCCGATTGGTCAGATGGCCTAGTCTGTTGTGATTGGTCTCCTCTGCTCTGATTGGTCAGATGGCCCAGTCTGTTGGGATTGGTCTACTCTGCTCTGATTGGTCAGATGACCCAGTCTGTTGTGATTAGTCTACTCTGCTCTGATTGGTCAGATGGCCTAGTCTGTTGTGATTGGTCTCCTCTGCTCTGATTGGTCAGATGGCCCAGTCTGTTGTGATTGGTCTACTCTGCTCTGATTGGTCAGATGGTCCAGTCTGTTGGGATTGGTGTACTGGGCTCTGATTGGTCAGATGGTCCAGTCTGTTGGGATTGGTCTACTGGGCTCTGATTGGTCAGATGGTCCAGTCTGTTGGGATTGGTCTACTCTGCTCTGATTGGTCAGATGGTCCAGTCTGTTGTGATTGGTCTACTCTGCTCTGATTGGTCAGATGGTCCAGTCTGTTGTGATTGGTCTACTCTGCTCTGATTGGTCAGATGGCCCAGTCTGTTGTGATTGGTCTACTCTGCTCTGATTGGTCAGATGGCCCAGTCTGTTGGGATTGGTCTCCTCTGCTCTGATTGGTCAGATGGCCCAGTCTGTTGGGATTGGTCTCCTCTGCTCTGATTGGTCAGATGGTCCAGTCTGTTGTGATTGGTCTACTCTGCTCTGATTGGTCAGATGACCCAGTCTGTTGTGATTGGTCTACTCTGCTCTGATTGGTCAGATGGTCCAGTCTGTTGGGATTGGTCTACTCTGCTCTGATTGGTCAGATGGTCCAGTCTGTTGGGATTGGTCTACCCTGCTCTGATTGGTCAGATGGTCCAGTCTGTTGTGATTGGTCTACTCTGCTCTGATTGGTCAGATGGCCCAGTCTGTTGTGATTGGTCTACCCTGCTCTGATTGGTCAGATGGTCCAGTCTGTTGTGATTGGTCTACTCTGCTCTGATTGGTCAGATGGCCCAGTCTGTTGTGATTGGTCTACTCTGCTCTAATTGGTCAGATGGCCCAGTCTGTTGTGATTGGTCTACTCTGCTCTGGTTGGTTATGCGCGCAGTATGTTCTGTCTCGCATGCGCGCTCTAGATTCCGGGAGATTTGAACTAATTTGCGGGCATCAGGGAGACGCTATCAATATGCGGGAGACTCCCAGAACTTCCGCAAGACTTGGGATGTCAGAGTTGTGATGTTAAAGGTGCCCTAGAATGTGTTGAAATAATATTTTAATTTTGTCTCTGATATCTACATAGAGGGTATGTGGCTTATTTAAGGGCATTTAAAATGTTAAAATGGTTTTTACAGGTCCATTTTCAACTCTAGAAATTGGCCCTAGAATGAAATGGTGTGTTTTTACCTTATTTGGAAGGGTCATGAATAGTAATGAGGTGTTCTGCTCTGATTGGCTGTTTCACTGTTTCACTTCACACACTCTGAAATACAAACGTGCAAAATAATCATACGTCAGTTTTCAAAAATGAAAACATTTTAACAAATGGACTAACGTTAGATGCCTTGTCAAATAAATAGCTTCAACTTATGTGGTGGAGAATGTGACGTTAGCTAGAAGGATGGAGTGAGCTAACATTATCTGTGAGCAACTAAACTAACGTAGTTAGCCCCTGACGTGTTGTTGATGAAATAGACGAAAGTAAAATTATTTGACAAAAGGGAATTTACAAATGTATCTACAGTATTATTTTGTAGATTTATATGACAACACAGGCAAGAAATATTAACCTCAGTGTAAATATATTAGTTATGTATGCTCGTTACTTGGAGTTTGCTATTTGTTACTGTACTAGGATCTTGCGCTGGATCTAGATAACACAGTGTAAATTATCGTTAATAAAATCACTAGTTTACCGCTTGTGGGAATATAGTTGGAATTGCCCCTTCTTTAGTATGAGATGCTGAGAGAAGCCTGCTTGATATTGTCCCAGGTTAGAAAATAAGTCCGTGGTGAAATGGGCAGAGCAAACTAACAACTTCGAATTAAACTGTTGCGGTATCCGAATATATAGATTAACATCAACCACGCCTGTTGACATTTCTTTTCTGTGAGAAGGGTATGAAAAGTCCTCCATCCCCTGCACAGCCTGGAACATAACATTTGTCTCATGATCTGACATTTTCCCTATGATCCTCGCTTGTCTCTTCACCTGCAGAACTTCCGATGATCCGGCTGCGCGGTTCTGCCTGGCATTGAACATGGGCTGGCATATGCACATTTTTGGAGGCGTAGGCTACATATTAATGATCCCGACTGTTGCGTCACAGTCGGTGTTATGTGGAGATTTGCCTATTTTTCAGGGGTGTTTTCAAAAACGAGATTTAAATAAGAAGGAGAAAACAATGGTGTTTGAGACTCACTGTATGTCATGTCCATGTACTGAACTCTTGTTATTTAACTATGCCAAGATAAATTCAATTTCAAATTCTAGAACACCTTTAAATAAAGTTTGCAACATGTCAGCGGGAAACGTTCAGCTCGTTCATCATCCTCTCGTGCGGTTACAGATGCAGCGCTTTGACTGAACCTCTTCCACTTCTGCTGCACGAGATGAGCACATTTGTATCATTTTCTGGGTCCTGAAAGAGTCCTTCTTGCTTTCCTGCGAAGCGCTCGCTCAGTCTGGATGTTTTAATCTGCACTAAGGATGCGTTCCTGTCAGATTTCACACATGCGCACTTCAATAAGCCGACAGAAGGCAGGTTAATGCGTTTACATACCGAGTAAGAGGCAAAAAAAAGCGTTGTGCTTCAGCCGTTTATGACCTTACTTTGATAAAAGAAACCGGGTTTCCGTGTTTACATGACCGCGTATTAAGCATAATCAGCCTAAGAGCGTGCATGTAAACACACTCAACAACAATTTACCTGCACTTTGATCTCTGAAACTTTGCAGACCTTTTACATTCACAAACAGCTGTATTACACACTGCATGAATAGAGACAATAGAGGCACTTTAACAGCTGTTTTCTATGTGAATATACAGTAAAGTGTAATTTATTCCTGTGATCAAAGCTGAGTTTGCAGCATCATTACTCCAGTCTTCAGTGTCACATGATCCTTCAGAAATCACTCTAATATGAGGATCTGATGATCAAGAAACATTTATGATTATTATCAGTGTTGAAAACAAGAAAACATTTTATTGATATATTTTATTTTTCAGGATTTTTTGATGAACAGAAAGTTCAAAAGAACAGCATTATAAATGTATTACCGTCAATTTAATGCATCCTTAGCGAATAAAAGTATTAATTTCTATAAAAGTAAATTAAAGTCTTACTGACCCCAAACCTTTGAACGGTTCTGTATAATTAATAGCTTTCAAAATGGGCACGTCAGGTGCATTTTCACTAATAAAAGCTGATTTATTTATTTTTTTTGCATGAATTATACACACACTTACATAACTGTGACTGCACAGATAGACTATTATTTAGTGGAAGAATAATTAATCATGATTTCCAAAAATAAATTGCAATTATCTACTGATCACTGTTGTCATTGTCTCAGTGCTGTGATACAGTACATTTATTCTGCACACACACACACACACACACACACACACACACACACGAGCGCTTCTTACCTGCTTGCGTAGTTTGGGAGCTCGTGAGAGTTTGAGAAACGTCAGATGAGGTTTGAAGGCTTTGTCATCTCCAGACACGATGCCTCTCTCCTCAAACGCCTTCCTCACACTCTCTGGGCGGAGAGAAAGAACACACACACAGCCTCAGAGACACAGATGCATCCTGGGATAGGCTATTTACAGCCTCCCGCAGACCGGACCGAGACTGTCTCACCGTCCTCAATGTAAGACAAGACATAATCAATACAGAGAGAGCGAGAAAGAGAGAGATGCCATTAGCAGACTGAGCTCTCAGTGTCTTGTTCGAAGTCTAGAACGTGTTTGCACTCGACTTCAAATAGGGGTCCAAAATACTGAGCTCATAAAAACTATCAGTGAGTATTAGAGGCTTTTTTACGTCATATCAATCTGATTACGCCAATACTGGAAGCAGTAAAACCTCAAATCTGGCCACAACTTTGGTACAATGGACGATTATGTTAGAGAATCTGAAGACTGAAGGGACAATCAAACACATCCACACACCAGAAGCAGATCACAGATGTAGATTCTCATCCTCATTATTGTCTTAATTGGGTGTAATAGGTTAACAGAACATTATTGCAGATCCTCTAGTCCGCACTGATTTCTGCAAAGCCCCGCCTTCTGAAGAGCTCAGAGTGCTCTGATTGGCCAGCTGACCCAGTGTGCTGTGATTGGCCAAACACCTCACGCTCGTGTCAGAAACGTAACATCCCTTACCATGAATGAATGAATTAGGCATTTATATAGCGCTTTCATATGTACCACTGTATACCCAAAGCGCTTTAATAATCATCAACCAATAACCATAATTGTAAGCTTCAGTCGTTGGTTTTACCGTATCAGTTCGAGGCCGAGACGAGATCGTTCGTAACCAACATCGCCACGCCACGACAACAACATTATAATTCACCGAAACGCCTTCTTTCTTAGCATATGTCTTTGAGCGGCGTTATGCTAATATTTTACTGTGTGACATGCGGAAGTAATATCTCCATAATCAATCAATCAATGCTCATTCTTCACAAAAGACAGTTTTGGACTCTACTGACTTCCACTGTGGACAAAAACAATGAGGCATCTCTCAAAATATCCTCTCTTACGGTCCGCAGACTAAAGTCAGTGATGTGTAAGGAACAGTAAGGCAGGTAATGATGATAGAATGATCATTTCTGGGTAAACAATCCCTTTAAACTGTACTACATGTACGTCAGAGGTTGTGTTGACCGAAGTTTTGTTGTCATTGAAGGATTTTTTTAGCAGTGACGTAAAAATCTGAAAGCTGTCCGTCATTTACACAGAGTGATGTGTTGTACCTTGTAACTGTAATTCTCACTCCTGTCCACTTGGTGGCGAGTGCGCTCTCGCTGACTAGCGAGTTAAGGGTCAACAAGCGTGACATTGTTTACAACTGTGTTATTGATGTCTTCCTGCCTTTGAAACACTGATTGAGCGATTACATGAGAGACATGATATGGATTTCAGTTGGACTGTATCGTTCAACACATTTTCTGATGTTCAGTGATGTTTATTTGGCTCTGTAACGCAGGGACGGTCGCGTTCACTCGTGCTCTGCTTCGCTTGAACTCGGACGTTAGTGATCTCTCCATATTTGCATCATTAACCACAATACAGCATGAATAAATGAGCTGATTTAGCGGAACGAATGGTGTGTGTTTAATGTGGAGTTTGCAGTGCACTGAGGAGAGGATGAGGAGTGAGGAAGAGGAGTGAGGAAGAGGAGTAAGGAAGAGGAGTGAGGAAGAGGAGTGAGGAAGAGGAGTGAGGAAGAGGAGTGAGGAGTGAGGAAGAGGAGTGAGGAAGAGGAGTGAGGAAGAGGAGTGAGGATGAGGAGTGAGGAAGAGGAGTGAGGAAGAGGAGTGAGGATGAGGAGTGAGGAAGAGGAGTGAGGAAGAGGAGTGAGGAAGAGGAGTGAGGATGAGGAGTGAGGAAGAGGAGTGAGGAAGAGGAGTGAGGATGAGGAGTGAGGAAGAGAAGTGAGGATGAGGAGTGAGGAAGAGGAGTGAGGATGAGGAGTGAGGAAGAGGAGTGAGGAAGAGGAGTGAGGATGAGGAGTGAGGAAGAGGAGTGAGGATGAGGAGTGAGGATGAGGAGTGAGGAAGAGGAGTGAGGATGAGGAGTGAGGAAGAGGAGTGAGGATGAGGAGTGAGGATGAGGAGTGAGGAAGAGGAGTGAGGAAGAGGAGTGAGGAAGAGGAGTGAGGAAGAGGAGTGAGGATGAGGAGTGAGGATGAGTGAGGAAGAGGAGTGAGGAAGAGGAGTGAGGAGTGAGGATGAGGAGTGAGGAAGAGGAGTGAGGAAGAGGAGTGAGGATGAGGAGTGAGGAAGAGGAGTGAGGATGAGGAGTGAGGAAGAGGAGTGAGGATGAGGAGTGAGGATGAGGAGTGAGGATGAGGAGTGAGGAAGAGGAGTGAGGAAGAGGAGTGAGGATGAGGAGTGAGGAAGAGGAGTGAGGATGAGGAGTGAGGAAGAGGAGTGAGGAAGAGTAGTGAGGATGAGGAGTGAGGAAGAGGAGTGAGGATGAGGAGTGAGGATGAGGAGTGAGGATGATGAGTGAGGATGAGGAGTGAGGAAGAGGAGTGAGGATGAGGAGTGAGGATGAGGAGTGAGGAAGAGGAGTGAGGATGAGGAGTGAGGAAGAGGAGTGAGGATGAGGAGTGAGGAAGAGGAGTGAGGATGAGGAGTGAGGAAGAGGAGTGAGGATGAGGAGTGAGGAAGAGGAGTGAGGATGAGGAGTGAGGAAGAGGAGTGAGGATGAGGAGTGAGGATGAGGAGTGAGGATGAGGAGTGAGGAAGAGGAGTGAGGAAGAGGAGTGAGGATGAGGAGTGAGGATGAGGAGTGAGGATGAGGAGTGAGGATGAGGAGTGAGGATGAGGAGTGAGGAAGAGGAGTGAGGATGAGGAGTGAGGAAGAGGAGTGAGGATGAGGAGTGAGGATGAGGAGTGAGGAAGAGGAGTGAGGAAGAGGAGTGAGGATGAGGAGTGAGGAAGAGGAGTGAGGATGAGGAGTGAGGATGAGGAGTGAGGATGAGGAGTGAGGAAGAGGAGTGAGGATGAGGAGTGAGGATGAGGAGTGAGGATGAGGAGTGAGGAAGAGGAGTGAGGATGAGGAGTGAGGATGAGGAGTGAGGAAGAGGAGTGAGGATGAGGAGTGAGGATGAGGAGTGAGGAAGAGGAGTGAGGAAGAGGAGTGAGGATGAGGAGTGAGGATGAGGAGTGAGGAAGAGGAGTGAGGATGAGGAGTGAGGATGAGGAGTGAGGATGAGGAGTGAGGAAGAGGAGTGAGGATGAGGAGTGAGGATGAGGAGTGAGGAAGAGGAGTGAGGAAGAGGAGTGAGGATGAGGAGTGAGGAAGAGGAGTGAGGATGAGGAGTGAGGATGAGGAGTGAGGAAGAGGAGTGAGGATGAGGAGTGAGGAAGAGGAGTGAGGAAGAGGAGTGAGGATGAGGAGTGAGGAAGAGGAGTGAGGATGAGGAGTGAGGATGAGGAGTGAGGATGAGGAGTGAGGAAGAGGAGTGAGGAAGAGGAGTGAGGAAGAGGAGTGAGGATGAGGAGTGAGGATGAGGAGTGAGGAAGAGGAGTGAGGAAGAGGAGTGAGGATGAGGAGTGAGGATGAGGAGTGAGGAAGAGGAGTGAGGAAGAGGAGTGAGGATGAGGAGTGAGGATGAGGAGTGAGGAAGAGGAGTGAGGAAGAGGAGTGAGGAGTGAGGATGAGGAGTGAGGAAGAGGAGTGAGGATGAGGAGTGAGGAAGAGGAGTGAGGAAGAGGAGTGAGGAGTGAGGATGAGGAGTGAGGAAGAGGAGTGAGGATGAGGAGTGAGGATGAGGAGTGAGGAAGAGGAGTGAGGATGAGGAGTGAGGAAGAGGAGTGAGGAAGAGGAGTGAGGAAGAGGAGTGAGGATGAGGAGTGAGGATGAGGAGTGAGGAAGAGGAGTGAGGAAGAGGAGTGAGGAAGAGGAGTGAGGATGAGGAGTGAGGATGAGGAGTGAGGAAGAGGAGTGAGGATGAGGAGTGAGGATGAGGAGTGAGGAAGAGGAGTGAGGAAGAGGAGTGAGGATGAGGAGTGAGGATGAGGAGTGAGGAAGAGGAGTGAGGATGAGGAGTGAGGATGAGGAGTGAGGAAGAGGAGTGAGGAAGAGGAGTGAGGATGAGGAGTGAGGAAGAGGAGTGAGGAAGAGGAGTGAGGATGAGGAGTGAGGATGAGGAGTGAGGATGAGGAGTGAGGAAGAGGAGTGAGGAAGAGGAGTGAGGAAGAGGAGTGAGGAAGAGGAGTGAGGAAGAGGAGTGAGGATGAGGAGTGAGGAAGAGGAGTGAGGATGAGGAGTGAGGAAGAGGAGTGAGGAAGAGGAGTGAGGAAGAGGAGTGAGGAAGAGGGCTGTACCTGCGATGAGCGCGAGTGTGTTCAGAGGCTCTCCTTCTGCGATCTGGACGAACGCCACCTCCTGTTTAAAGTGTCCGACTCCACAGAAGGGCAGGATCAGCCGGTGTCCCGCCAGCAGTGTGTTCAGAGGAGACTCCAGCGCTGAGAGCGTGGACACAGCACTGCACACACACACACACACACACACACACACACACACACACACACACACACACACACACAGGATCAGCCGGTGTCCCGCCAGCAGTGTGTTCAGAGGAGACTCCAGCGCTGAGAGCGTGGACACAGCACTGCACACACACACACACACACACACACACACACACACACACACACACACACACACACACACACACACACACACACACACGATCAGCCGGTGTCCCGCCAGCAGTGTGTTCAGAGGAGACTCCAGCGCTGAGAGCGTGGACACAGCGCTGCACACACACACACACACACACACACACACACACACACACACACACACACAGGATCAGCCGGTGTCCCGCCAGCAGTGTGTTCAGAGGAGACTCCAGCGCTGAGAGCGTGGACACAGCACTGCACGCACACACACACACACACACACACACACACACACACGATCAGCCGGTGTCCCGCCAGCAGTGTGTTTAGAGGAGACTCCAGCGCTGAAAGCGTGGACACAGCGCTGCACACACACACACACACACACACACACACACACACACACACACACACACACGATCAGCCGGTGTCCCGCCAGCAGTGTGTTCAGAGGAGACTCCAGCACTGAGAGTGTGGACACAGCGCAGCGCACACACACACACACACACACACACACACACACACACACACACACACACACACACACACACACACACAGGATCAGCCGGTGTCCCGCCAGAAGTGTGTTCAGAGGAGACTCCAGCACTGAGAGCGTGGACACAGCGCTGCACACACACACACACACACACACACACACACACACACACACACACACACGATCAGCCGGTGTCCCGCCAGCAGTGTGTTCAGAGGAGACTCCAGCGCTGAGAGCGTGGACACAGCGCTGCACACACACACACACACACACACACACACACACACACACACACGATCAGCCGGTGTCCCGCCAGCAGTGTGTTTAGAGGAGACTCCAGCGCTGAAAGCGTGGACACAGCGCTGCACACACACACACACACACACACACACACACACACACACACACACACACACGATCAGCCGGTGTCCCGCCAGCAGTGTGTTCAGAGGAGACTCCAGCGCTGAGAGCGTGGACACAGCGCTGCACACACACACACACACACACACACACACACACACACACACACACACACACACACACACACACACACATGATCAGCCGGTGTCCCGCCAGCAGTGTGTTCAGAGGAGACTCCAGCACTGAGAGCGTGGACACAGCGCTGCACACACACACACACACACACACACACACGTCGTTCTGACAGATCTCACATGTGGCCTTCAAACACAATAAATGTCTTTGGCTTGGACAGCTTGTCTGTACGGAGCAGCTGATGCTCTTTTACTTTAACTGGGGTCAGCTTGCCTTTAGTGTATTGCCAAGAACAAAGAGTGAACACAACTAACATTACTATAAACAGAATTAGTGTTCTTTGTTTTCTGTTTTAAAGAGCAATAAGCCGTGTGTTACATAAGGAATAATGGACAACAGATCGGTGAATTATTAAAAACTGTCCAATAATAGATTGTTACATTATTTAATTAAGATTTATTTATTTAGCAATAATTTAAGTCATTTATTCCTCTTATACCACGGTTACTACATCTCAAGTCATTTTGACATTTTGTTACAAAGTATGACAATAAAAGTATGACAATACTTATATTATTATTATAATTAAATAAAGCACATAATAAGTGCATTTTTTTATTTTTGTCATACTTTTAAAAGTTTAATCTCACTTTATGTCACTCCGCCCACACTCTCTTCTGATTGGCTGTGATTTGAACACTTCTGAACACTGTGTCCTGTGTGTGTATGCAGCTCCTAACACTGTATGTGTGTGTGTGTGTGTGTGTGTGTGTGTTCTTACAGATCAACCTGCTCCTGTGTCTTCAGGTGAGCCACTAGTAGAGTAATGTGTAGAGTATCCACAGGTATCAGCGCTCGCGACAGACGAGGGTCCTTCTCCAGCACCAGCTTCTGCATGTCCTGCACCGCCTGCTTGATCTGACACACACACACACACACACACACACACACACACACACACACACACACACACACACACACACACAGCTTCACAACCAATGGCTCACAGATAGCAGGGAACACATGATCAAGTATAGTGAGGATAGTAAACAGACTGCCTCGTACCTCTGGATTGGTGATTGGCACTGAGATAAAGTAGTTTGGCCGAGCGACCGCCTCCTTCTTCTTCTTCTTTTCTCCGTCTTCCTCACTCTCCACTCGACTGCCGTCTCCTCTCTTACGCTTCTTCTTCTTCACGCTGGATTCTGAGCCGGCGACTGAAAACACACAGACAAGCATGACCCTATCCATACCACTAACCAGTCCTAACCGTACCTTTTTAGAAAAGGTGAAATGAAGACAATGACATGAACTAAACCTGATGATCATGTTCTCACACATTTACTGACACCTAGAAAAAAAAAGGTTAATCGAGACAAACTTTAAGTTGGCTAGAGAAAGCCGGACCATAAAGTTTGAAGTAGTCTTAACAGCTTTAAGTCAGATGTTTTTTAGTTAAGTAGAAGTTTTAAAAGGCAGAATTATGGACAGACAGACAGACAGAAAGACAGATAGACAGATAGATAGATAGATAGATAGATAGATAGATAGACAGACAGACAGATAGATAGATAGATAGATAGATAGATAGACAGACAGACAGACAGATAGATAGATAGATAGATAGATAGATAGATAGATAGATAGATAGATAGATAGATAGATAGATAGATAGATAGATAGATAGATAGATAGACAGAAAGACAGATAGACAGATAGACAGGTAGATAGATAGATAGATAGACAGAGAGACAGATAGATAGACAGATAGACAGATAGATAGATAGATAGATAGATAGATAGATAGACAGACAGACAGATAGATAGATAGATAGATAGATAGATAGATAGATAGATAGATAGATAGATAGATAGATAGATAGATAGACAGAAAGACAGATAGACAGATAGACAGGTAGATAGATAGATAGATAGACAGAGAGACAGATAGATAGACAGATAGACAGATAGATAGATAGATAGATAGACAGACAGACAGACAGACAGACAGACAGACAGACAGACAGACAGACAGACAGACAGACAGAAAGACAGATAGATAGATAGATAGATAGACAGAAAGACAGATAGACAGATAGACAGGTAGATAGATAGATAGATAGATAGATAGATAGATAGATAGATAGATAGACAGATAGACAGATAGATAGACAGACAGATAGACAGACAGATAGACAGATAGACAGATATAGAGATAGACAGATAGATAGATAGATAGATAGATAGATAGATAGATAGATAGATAGATAGATAGATAGATAGATAGATAGACAGACAGATAGACAGACAGATAGACAGATATAGAGATAGACAGATAGATAGATAGATAGATAGACAGACAGACAGACAGACAGACAGACAGACAGACAGACAGACAGACAGACAGACAGACAGACAGACAGACAGACAGATAGATAGATAGATAGATAGATAGATAGATAGATAGATAGATAGATAGACAGACAGACAGACAGACAGACAGACAGATAGATAGATAGATAGATAGATAGATAGATAGATAGATAGATAGATAGATAGATAGATAGACAGACAGATAGACAGACAGATAGACAGATAGACAGATATAGAGATAGACAGATAGATAGATAGACAGACAGACAGATAGACAGACAGACAGATAGATAGATAGATAGATAGACAGACAGACAGACAGACAGACAGACAGACAGACAGATAGATAGATAGATAGATAGATAGATAGATAGATAGATAGATAGATAGATAGATAGATAGATAGATAGATAGATAGATAGATAGATAGATAGATAGATAGATAGATAGATAGATAGATAGACAGACAGACAGACAGACAGACAGACAGACAGACAGACAGACAGACAGACAGACAGACAGACAGACAGACAGACAGACAGACAGACAGACAGATAGATAGATAGATAGATAGATAGATAGATAGATAGATAGATAGATAGATAGACAGACAGATAGACAGACAGATAGACAGATAGGGCTCATACGCGTGTCTCTATTGGAGCTGCAGTGCTGACATTATCATCTGTGGTGAAACATTAGCATCATTAACTGAGAAACAGGAGCACGTTCAGTAGGCGGACAGTAAATCTAAGAGTGTCAGTGCTATTGATGGAGGAGCAAAGGCACTTCTGAGCTGCTGGCGAGAGACGCCGCGGAGCGAAATGAACCCAACAAATGTTTTATTCATAGCATGCAGCAGCTGTGGGTGTGAATGCAGGAGCAGCTGCGGTGCCGGGCCGGTCCACGCATCTCCTGGCAGACCCACAGCAGTGCCTCAGTGCCATGATCCCTGCTCCCGGAGGAAGACCGGAGCCCGCCGGAGCCGCACCGCACCGCCACTGTAGAGGTAAGACCTCAGAGAAACATTTCCAAAGCTTGCACCTTGGAACGCATTTGAAGGTTTGCGTTCTCCAGACGCCAGGCACTGCTGCTGTGCGGAAGAGCAGCCGGAGCGGTTACGGGTTTCTGTTAGAGCGGCGGCGTGTTAGCGGACGCTAAGTTAATAACTAATGATCGTTGCAACGGAAGTGAATCAATCAAAACTAACTTTAGCTGGACAATAACTTTATTCTACAGCTGCTGTAAAGCCAAGCAATCTCTGTTACTGTAATCTCCTGTTATCACTGTAAAGCTGCTGTGAAGAGTCTGCATTGATAAAGCGCTGTGTGAATGAAGATGACTTGACTTGAGCCGGACTCACAGCCCAGATCTCTCCAGACGCCGGCGTCTGTGAAGGGAAGCTCGCACATCAGACATTCTGCCTCCTCCTCCTCCTTCTGCTTCTGCTTCTGCTTCTTCTTCTTGCCTGACGCTTTCCTCGGCTCTTTCTTTGCTTTATTGACTGTCTTGACGTCTGCAAAGAAAACAAACAGAGCAAATGAGGACTGAAGACTAGCACAACGTCAGATGTTTGCATGCTGCCGATCGCTAACCAGCCAACCACATTTTGGTGATGTCAACTTTAAATTTGGAACACAGCTTGGACAGACATGCATAGCCGTTTTAGTAACAGTGTCTCGTGTCCCGTCGCAGACGTCAATCGAAATTTCAGCTTTTTCTGCTAATTTATGGACAATCAGACTGGTCTGGCTCCGATCGGGCGAGAAACCTAGGACCACATTGCAAAAGTAATGATCCTGGGAAATTTTAACAATTACATGCGCGGCTATGTTTTTTTTTAGCAATTTTAGAGTCTAACAAATTTATTTTGTAACAAAATAAAAAAGCTTAGCTCAGTAGATTTGCTTTACAGCAAACTTACACTTCCATTACCTTTTTACACTTTCATTTTTTGAAGTGATTTCACTTCACAGCAATAATATGAGAGCCTTCTCTAAAAGTTGATACATCTATTTACTTTGCTATCATAACTACTCATAATTACATGGTTGCATGTATTATTTGCATTCACCATCTTTAGAACAGAGACACCCACAATCACCAAAACACGGTTGATCACACAGAGACTTTCAAAATGAAGAAATCAAACGATTTCTAGTGTCGAAATACTGTTCGTCGCCGCTGTATCGGATTGTCTTATAAAAGACTGTATTTGTTTTTTAGGGGTTCAAGCCTGTAGCACTGAAACTCTATTGTAATTGTTCAAATTTCCCGATCGGCCTGATGGGGGCGCTACAGCGTAGGCTCAAGTGTCTTATATCGTTGGAATCTTTGGCTCAACATTGGACAAAAACGCATGGATGGCGAAACTTTCGGGTAATTCAAATTTTTTGAAAAACCTAATTTTGCAATGGAGTCCTAGGTTTTTCACCCGATCGGAACCAAACCAGTGCAGCAAGATTCTCTGGAGTCTGATTGTCCATAATTATCCAAAAAAGTTGCAATTTCAAATTTGACCTCTGCGACGGGACACCAAAAAGTTTGAAGTGGGCGGAGCCACTTTTACTAAAACGGCAATCCCTCTTGAACGGAAAGAGACAATTTCACCGAACATGGTACACCTATGTATGCACTAGGTTTGTGGTCATGTGAAAAAGCACGAGGCGACTGGCCACTTGGTGGCGCTATAACATGGAAAAAACATACAAATGGCTATAACTACACAACCCTGAGTCTAATTGACTTGGAAATTGGCATGCGGTGTCTTCGTCCAAGGACATTCACGTATCTCTAAAAAAGCGTCCGGTGGCGACCAGTGGTTAAAGAGGTTAACGGAGGCCGTCCGGAACAAAACTCGCTGGGCCTGTTTGACTCTCTGCCCTTCGAGGCCTGTGAGAAATCACAAAGAAATGCTGAGCAACTTTGCCTCTAGGACCGCTGCTGTCAATTGAGTCGTTCGTTAAATATTGGAGATTATTCCATTAACCAGCTTTTGGGAACTAGTCCTAGTCCTCAACCTCGATAAAACCCCTGCGGCACAATTCTCTGGACTCTCTAGAGAATAGATCAATAATTATCAAAAAATGTTGAACTTTATGTTTTGAATAGCTATTAAGGGTCATTTAGAAAAAAGGGTGTGGCAAAACATACTCAAAAGCCTATAAATCTAAAACTTCCCGACATTAGGTGAGCACATATGCGACATGATTAGAAACAAGCATGCAAACTTTTATGAAGATTGGACCATAGGGGGCGCTACAACTGTTAAAAGCTTTAAAACCCATACATATCCTGTGGTAAATTGCCTGTATTGGCTGTAAATGGTCTTTTCCTACCATGATCGAGATGGTTACATGCTTGCTAAATAAAACATAATACGTTTTTGCGCATGTGCATAAAGACCTTAAGCGCTTGAACCCTATATTTAGTCATTTCTTCGTTCGGTCAGTGTGCATGTCTCACCCTTGGTAGTGTCCGTGTGTTGTCTGGCGGTCAGTGTGGACACAGAGTTGTTGTTGTTGTCCTCCATGATGCTCGCCTGACCCTCAGCACATGCTCCTGCCCGACACACACTCACACTGGGTGTGTGTGACTGAGATATGATGATCTGTGTCGCGCGAGATGACTGAGAAATGACACGCAGCCCAACCTCAGAAACACACTTGATCACTTCTGAGGGGACGCCAGCATTCAACACCCCTGACCAGCGCTTTAACCTTGTAGCGAGCAGAAAGTGGCGACTGATCATGTCCAGTCAAACTACTGGAGTCAGATGGTTAGTGTGACAGAAGTTATGTAGTTAATGTCGCAGGTGATTTAATCGAAGTGTAGATAAGCTCGTGATCGTGAGGCGGCTTTCTGCATGCACTACTGGATCAGCTTGCGTGTTGAAGAAAGATCACACAGTGTTTACCACTGCAGCAAAAAAACACAACACGACACACATGGTACGGGCAGTCAGAGGGGACACGCGGTGCTCGAAAAGCGTTCAAAAACAACAACGGTGACGGTATACTTTTAAAATGAATACTTTACACATTACTGAAGATTCTCGCATCATTTACTCACTTTCGTGGAGTTTCAAACCCCGATTTCTTCAGTGTAACACACAATTAGATATTTATAAGAAGGCTCGTCTCAGACTCTGCTGTTTATGATCTTTTATGACTCGTGCACTCAGGGCTGCCAAACTTCGCATTAAGTGTGAGATATGGCCATAGTGAGATTCACGCAATCGACACTTTTCACGCGCTCTCACGCCACACACACACACACTTTCTCACGCAGAGAAAAATCGCGAAGCAAAGCCAAAGAGGACAGTGACACCGACCGACAACACAGAGAAGGTTACTTTTGATATGAAACAAATTCTCAGCAAGCTCTCATATTCTGTCAATTTTATTACGAAATTCAAATAATAAGTACCGTTTTGGCGCTTGTAAGTGTGTCGTGACAGATCTCTGTAGCGCCCCAGTTCAAGCGGCGCGCGAACCGACCATCTCTCTTTAGTTTAGTAAATAAACACGAATGAACAATAGGTGTGTTGAAAGAAACAGTATAACTTACCGGAATGTACATGCCTCATACATAATCTCGATTAATCAGTGTTTTTCAAACGTGGAAAGAGGTCAATAAAACAGCTGGAGAACAATGTCACATAACGTTACATTTACCTCAGGAAAGCCAGCCATATTATACATGTATATTCAATGACCATAGCACGTTAACTTAGTTGGCTAGAAACATTAGAGAGGAGTATTTTGCTAATATGTGCAGTGCACTATCCCACATAGCAAATGTTTTCTGGCCCAGCTCCGGGCCACACAATCACTTTTCCCTCGGCCCAAGTACCGCAAAGAATGACGGTACTGAAGTGGCCCAGAACTGGATTAAAGACAAGGGTCACACATGGGCCATAACCGGCCCGAATCTCAGCCAGTTAACCCTTAACTGGCCCTGAAGTGGCCCAGAACTGGATTAAAGACATGGGTCACACATGGGCCATAACCGGCCCGAATCTCAGCCAGTTAATCACCCTTAACTGGCCCTGAAGTGGCCCAGAACTGGATTAAAGACAAGGGTCACACATGGGCCATAACTGGCCCGAATCTCAGCCAGTTAACCCTTAACTGGCCCTGAAGTGGCCCAGAACTGGATTAAGGACAAGAGTCACACATGGGCCATAACTGGCCCTGAATAGGACCAAAAGAGGTTTTATTTTTGGTACCAAGTCTCAGCCATAAGTTAACCTTATCAACACCAGAAACCCCAAAACTGAGCCATAACCCAGCCTAATCTTACCAAACCATATGAACAAATCAGTCACAGGAAAATTCAATTCTGAAAATTGCTTTATTTAACAATAATGTACACGCCAAAAATACATTTTTAAATTACATCTAGAATTGTGTAACTGTGTGAAGGCTATTTTAGTACATTCAAAGCATAACATCTTATTAGCACCTCAAAAAATTGCATTTAATTTCAAAATGTTCTTGTCTGTCTTTAACAGTTACTTATTGTAGTAATGCACAAGCCAAAACATTTAATAATAATGAAAATTCACATCTAGAATTGTGTAACTGTGTGAAGGCTATTTTTTTTTTTTGTACATTCAAAGCGCAACATCCTATTACCTCAAAGTGCATTTAATTTCAAAATGTTCTGGTCTGTCTTAAAGGAACACTCCACCGTTTTTTCATATTAAACTATGTTATTCCCTTAACTAAGACGAGTTGATACATCTCTCTCGTCTCAGTGTGGCACTCAATCGCTCTGGCGCGCGGCAACACTTTGATAGCACTTAGCTTAGCCCAGTTCATTCATTAGGATCCAAACAGAGATGAAGTTAGAAGCGACCAAACACCTCCACGTTTTCCCTATTTAAATACAGTTACACGACCAAGTATGGTGAAACAAAATAAAACATGGCGCTTTTCTAAGCGGGTAAAATGGATAATAATGTATGGCGGAATAGCACTTGGACTCGGCGCAGTAATATAACTATATCATCGGGAGAGGATTATGAGTGATGATATTACTGCACCGAGTTGAAGTGCTATCAAGTGCTATTCTGCCATACATTATAGTTATCCATTATATGTTATAAGGCAATAACATAGTTTAATGGTCTGTTTAATATATTAATGGTCTGTTTAATAAAAAATAAAAAAAGTTTAATATGAAAAAACGGTGGAGTGTTCCTTTAAACAGTAGCTTACTTATTGTAGTAATATTGTAGTAATACAGCTAGAGTTGTGTGAACACTATTTTAGTTGCCTGAACAGCCAAGTATACAACATTTTCCAATTCTAACTAAATTAATCTATGAATGAATCTAGCACTGAAATGTAACCATATTATAATGTAATTTTACTCTCAACAAACATAGAGCAAATTAAAACAATTACTTAAAACAAATTTACACATCAGAATTTTTGTATGTGTGAGGGAGAAAAAAATAGTTCTCAGGAAGTGAAGTACATCTCTGCAGCCCCTCTTTTCTCCTCAAGCGCTCTCTCCTTCCTCCATCTCTATCAGGAGCAAGCTGAAGCCATCTTGTATAGTTGCTTCTATCTCCTGATCGGGAGCATGTTGTGTCAGACGATTTTTTTCTCACAGCAGCTAAAAGACAAAATATTAAATTAATACAAAATTAATAAATACATATACAAACATTAATCCACCTGTAAATAAATGTAGGTAACAAAATAAAGTAAGGTTGCTTTGGTTACATTTTATACAGGAAATGGTTGCTTATAATGTGGCACTATTGAATGACTGTCAAAATACTGTTGTCAAACTCACAACAGTATGACAACAGTATTTTGACAAACAAAACCTTTTTAGCAAACAAAAACCTTAAAAATGTTTAGATATGAAAACTGTGGTGTAAACACATGCTTATCTGTGAATTAACTTTTAATTTATTAACTGTTAAAATAAAACGGCAATTATCCACTAAAGGAATAGTTCAACCAAAAATTTAAATTCTGTCAACATTTCCTCACCTCCACTTGTACGATGCCTGTATGAGTTTCTTCCTTCTGTTGAACACAGCAGAAATTAAAAAAATAAATGTTTAATCAGTAGAGAACCACTTTCCAATTTAATGTTACATTCCAGTTACCTGTCTGGTCACCAACATTCCTCAAAATGTGTTCTTTGTGTTCATCAAAAGAAACCAACTCATCCAATCTTAAGAGAAAATGATGAGTAAATTTTCAGTTTTGTTTGAACTTCCTTTAAAAAACAAGAACAGACATACACACACACACATAAAATAGCAGACATATCCTCCTGATTATCAAAGTCACAGATTAGATTTAGATATAATTAAATCTGATTATACAACCATTGAATCACTTTGAGCTTTAAAAGTCAATTACTGTTGTTTGTTGCTGATTTCGCTGTGATTTTTCCTATCATTTTAACAGCATTAACTTACATTACATCCCTCAGGCCGGTCTATCGCACCGGTCGCGTCAGTCTGTACTCGCATTCTCAAGGGGCAGTGGATCCGCCACCATATAAGCAAAAGTTCACTTCAATAAAGAACAAAGTGACATCCGAGTTTGAATTCTGGTATTTAAAAAAGCACAAAGAAAGAGAGCGACGAACTTCACTTACCTGAACAGCAGTTGTCTGACAGTCAGTGACAGACTTCTTCACCCTTCAGCGGGAGAAATTTCAAACGACGCATACATCACGTGAACCTCATTCACCAACCAGAAAAGCTGCTGTTACCGTGGAGATCGCGCCAAAATAAACATTTTTTAAATGATATTTTTTTTCAAACGTTTTTTAATAAACTGCTATATATATATATATATAGAGAGAGAGAGAGTACGTTTTTAACATGATTTTGTGGTGCTTAAACTAAAAAGTATGGAAAATGTTGACTATTTTGTATGTGAATTATTTTTTCTTTAAACTATAAATTTATTTTAAAAAAAAAAATCAATTATCATGTTAGGAAAATGTATATTTTGTTCAGGTCAAATGGATTTGGGAATTGTTTAATGATTATTGAATTTTGTGAACATTGCTGAAAACTAATAGGCCTAGCAGCCCTAAATACTTATAACTGTCCAGTACACAAAGGCCGATAATCGCTACACTGATCTGGGCCATAATCACTAAACTGATCTGGGCCACACACCTCCCATCCACAATCGGCCCAAATGTTGTCTGCCGTCATGCATGCAGTGCCATCATTGCCACGCATGGCCCAGAGTTGGCTGACATGATGCATGCCAGTGCCGGCAACACGCCAGCAGTGCCATTTTGAGGCCACATTTGGGCCAAGTCTGTTTGCTATGTGGGATATGTATTATAGTTTTACTTAGGCCTATATCATTAAAAAGTTATAACGTTGTTATTATAATAAAAACCGCATTATATTTCATTTGAGTTGTTATTTTTTAACCTTTAATAATAATAGGCTACAGGGATCTCTGTATTTTTACAGCATTAGCTGAGGTACTTTTATTCTTGAGAAAATTAACGTACATCTACTGTAGGCTACCTAATATTGATCCACACAGTAATCGATATTGAATCAAGATCGGAATCAAATCACAAGAATTTAATTGAACAAAAATTTCCACAATTCTCACTCCAGGCTAAACTCTTCCCTTGTACTGTAAATATAATATATCCTGTGGACTTGGATGGACTTTTTGTGCATCAAAACCTGTGGAAAACGCATACAAAAATCATTATGATGCTAAAATAGGCTAACATAACTTTTTTTTTTAATTTGCAATGATATAGCCTATGTGTGGAAGCTTGTATCTACGGAATAAATAAAAAAGGTAATGTGACTTTTAATATCAAAATTCAGTTCAGGCAGATTCATAAGCGAAGCCTTTGCCACAGTTATGAAGCTGCATTTTCGTGTCTTGAATTGCTTGTTTTGTTCTTTGTATCCAGTGCTTCCTTCAGCCACACTGAGGCCTTTATTTCCAGGCATAAATACATCTTCCGTCTCGTCAAAAAACATGACACGGACAAAGTGAAAAGGAAATGTACCTCACAATCCAACGATTAACATGCTAGCAAAAATTATTAGTATAAATGTAGAAGTTCAAAGAGTCAAACAGAGCCCAGAAAAAGACAAAGGCACAGTTTAAATAAACCAGAGAGCGGAACAGAAACTCATTTAGTGAGCCGTGAAAGCCTTTGTTTGTTCAGACCTTGAACTGCCAGATTATTTCACTTTCTCACACACACACTCACACACACACACACACTCGCTGTGGGAAGAAACTCAGTGTGTGTACAGTAGGTGAGCACACATGTATTGTGATAGCACGGGTATTGTTTGCAGTGCTGCTCTGTGATTGGCTGTGTTCAGCTTCTCTCACACACCCTGGTGTGTTTGTGTGTGTGGTGTAACACTAGATGTCCGCTTGGGTTTCAGCACAACTCCCTGGGCCCAGAAGTTCACGGAAACAGGTGTCAGGACAGGACCGGTTCCCGACCCGCTCATCCAGGTGAGGGCGACGGCTCGTGGCCTGAGGTTTCCCTGAGAGCCTCCGGCTGGAGTTTGAGGTGAGCCAATCATGAGCCTGTTTAACGGGGACAGGGCTTCAGTTACACACCATTCTCTCCGATCAATGCTCTGCTTGCTGGATCACAATGCTAGAAATCCTTTCCTCAGTAATTACAAAGCTCCGGTTCCACTGATGCTGTTTTGACAGAGCTGTGCTGAGCAAATATTTAAAGAACTGCTTGATCATGTGACTAACCTTGTATCTGAATGCCTTCACAGTTCTGTGAAAATAACCAGGTGCGCTATTCTGAAACATGATGGGTTACTCTTCCAGTCTCTTACCTGCGTGTGTTCCTGATGTACACGATTCATGCAGTGAGAGAGAGTCTATGAAGAAGATGCACATTAAATGAGCAGTTCACACAAAAATGGAAATGAAGTCATTACAAATTAGTGTACTTTTTATATAGTACGACCTTAATTGCGACCTTTTTATCTCACAATTGCGCGATATGAAGTCAGAATTGTGAGAAATAAAGTCGCAATTATGAGAAATAAAGTCGCAATTGCGAGAAAAAAAGACAGAATTGAGACTTTTTTTCTCACAATTGCGACTTTACATCTCGCAATTCTGACTTTATATCAATCAATTCTGACTTTATATCAATCTGACTTTATATCAATCAATTCTGACTTTATATCAATCAATTCTGACTTTATATCACATAATTGCGAGTTTATATCTCGAAATTCTGACATCTTTTCTCAGAAGAATTGTGAGATATAAACTCGCAATTATGTGTTATAAAGTCGGAGTTGCGAGATGTAAATTCGCAATTGCGAGTTATCAGGCCAAATAAGGGGAAAAAACGACTAACTTTTTTCCCCTCAGAATAGTTTATATCTCACAATTCTGACTTTATAACATGCAATTGTGACTTTATATCTCGCATTTCTGACTTTATATCACGCATTTCTGACTTTATATCACGCATTTCTGACTTTATATCACGCATTTCTGACTTTATATCTCGCATTTCTGACTTTATATCACGCATTTCTGACTTTATATCTCGCATTTCTGACTTTATATCACGCATTTCTGACTTTATATCACGCATTTCTGACTTTATATCTCGCATTTCTGACTTTATATCACGCATTTCTGACTTTATATCACGCATTTCTGACTTTATATCTCGCATTTCTGACTTTATATCACGCATTTCTGACTTTATATCACGCAATTCTGACTTTATATCACGCAATTCTGACTTTATATCACGCAATTGCGACTTTATATCTCGCATTTCTGACTTTATATCTCGCATTTCTTACTTTATATCTCGCAATTCTGACTTTATATCACGCAATTGCGACTTTATATCAATCTATTCTTACTTTATATCTCGCAATTCTGATTTTATATCTCGCAATTCTGACTTTATATCAATCAATTCTGACTTAATATCAATCAATTCTGACTTTATATCACGCATTTCTGACTTTATATCACGCAATTGCGACTTTATATCAATCAATTCTGACTTTATATCAATCAATTCTGACTTTATATCTCGCAATTCTGACTTTATATCTCGCATTTCTGACTTTATATCTCGCAATTCTGACTTTATATCACGCAATTGCGACTTTATATCAATCTATTCTGACTTTATATCTCGCAATTCTGACTTTATATCTCGCAATTCTGACTTTATATCTCGCAATTCTGACTTTATATCTCGCATTTCTGACTTTATATCAATCAATTCTGACTTTATATCAATCAATTCTGACTTTATAACACGCATTTCTGACTTTATATCACGGAATTGCGACTTTATATCAATCAATTCTGACTTTATATCAATCAATTCTGACTTTATATCAATCAATTCTGAGTTTATATCTCGCAATTGCGACTTTATATCAATCAATTCTGACTTTATAACTCGCAATTCTGACTTTATATCTCGCAATTCTGACTTTATAACACGCAATTGCGACTTTATATCACGCAATTCTGACTTTATAACTCACAATTCTGACTTTATAACTCACAATTCTGACTTTATATCTCGCAATTCTGACTTTATATCTCGCAATTCTGACTTTATATCTCGCATTTCTGACTTTATATCTCGCATTTCTGACTTTATATCACGCAATTGTGACTTTATATCTCGCATTTCTGACTTTATATCAATCAAGTCTGACTTTATATCAATCAATTCTGACTTTATAACACGCATTTCTGACTTTATATCACGCAATTGCGACTTTATATCAATCATTTCTGACTTTATATCACGCAATTGCGACTTTATATCTCGCAATTCTGACTTTATAACTCGCAATTGCGACTTTATATCAATCAATTCTGACTTTATATCTCGCAATTCTGACTTTATATCTCGCATTTCTGACTTTATATCTCGCAATTCTGACTTTACATCAATCAAGTCTGACTTTATATCAATCAATTCTGACTTTATAACACGCATTTCTGACTTTATATCACGCAATTGCGACTTTATATCAATCAATTCTGACTTTATATCTCGCAATTCTGACTTTATATCAATCAATTCTGACTTTATATCATGCAATTCTGACTTTATATCTCTCAATTCTGACTTTATATCATGCAATTCTGACTTTATATCTCGCATTTCTGACTTTATATCAATCAATTCTGACTTTATATCTCGCAATTCTGACTTTATATCAATCAATTCTGACTTTATATCATGCAATTCTGACTTTATATCTCTCAATTCTGACTTTATATCATGCAATTCTGACTTTATAACTCTCAATTCTGACTTTATATCATGCAATTCTGACTTTATATCTCGCATTTCTGACTTTATATCTCGCAATTCTGACTTTATATCTCGCAATTCTGACTTTATATCTCGCAATTCTGACTTTATATCTCGCAATTCTGACTTTATATCTCGCAATTCTGACTTTATATCTCCCAATTCTGACTTTATAACTCGCAATTCTGACTTTATATCTCACAATTCTGACTTTATATCAATCAATTCTGACTTTATATCTCGCAATTCTGACTTTATATCTCGCAATTCTGACTTTATAACTCGCAATTCTGACTTTATATCTCGCATTTCTGACTTTATATCTCGCAATTCTGACTTTATATCTCGCAATTCTGACTTTATAACTCGCAATTCTGACTTTATATCATGCAATTCTGACTTTATATCACATAATTGCGAGTTTATATCTCGAAATTCTGACTTTATATCACGCAATTCTGACTTTATAACTCGCAATTCTGACTTTATATCTCGCAATTCTGACTTTATATCTCGCAATTCTGACTTTATATCTCGCAATTCTGACTTTATATCTCGCAATTCTGACTTTATATCATGCAATTCTGACTTTATATCACATAATTGCGAGTTTATATCACATAATTGCGAGTTTATATCTCGAAATTCTGACTTTATATCTCGCAATTCTGACTTTATATCTCGCAATTCTGACTTTATATCTCGCATTTCTGACTTTATATCATGCAATTCTGACTTTATATCTCGCATTTCTGACTTTATATCATGCAATTCTGACTTTATATCTCGCAATTCTGACTTTATAACTCGCAATTCTGACTTTATATCTCGCAATTCTGACTTTATATCAATCAATTCTGACTTTATATCTCGCAATTCTGACTTTATATCATGCAATTCTGACTTTATATCTCGCATTTCTGACTTTATATCATGCAATTCTGACTTTATATCTCGCAATTCTGACTTTATAACTCGCAATTCTGACTTTATATCTCGCAATTCTGACTTTATATCAATCAATTCTGACTTTATATCTCCCAATTCTGACTTTATAACTCGCAATTCTGACTTTATATCTCACAATTCTGACTTTATATCATGCAATTCTGACTTTATATCTCGCAATTCTGACTTTATAACTCGCAATTCTGACTTTATATCTCGCAATTCTGACTTTATATCAATCAATTCTGACTTTATAACACGCAATTCTGAGAAAAAAAGTCAACCTTTTTTATTTTTCATTCTGTGGCGGAAACAAGCTTCCATACGAGCTTCCACAGTGACCACAACATTTTTATTTTTCTATAATTTTTCAGTGAAACAAGCTCTATGTAGAAGTGAGAAGCACTTACTGCTCGCGCTCGAACACGCGACACACACGACAGACTCAACAGGATTCAAAGGCCCCGATATTCTTACGGTGAAGTTCGTTATTTGCTTAAAAGTAAAAAGTTGAAAACACCTTTGCAGTGATATACTTTTAACGAACATCTCAACTTCACCCACATTTGAATATGTAAATATGTGCTGCGCACTATCCTCTAAATAACAACATTTTATAACTTTCCCATGCCCCCGATCCTTATTGGTTGTCATGGTTACTGATTAGTTTTGCCTAGTGGTTGACTGTGTGCACCTGTGTGCATCTAGTGTCCTGTGTTTGCTCTGTGTGTTGAAGTCCTCAGTGTGAGTCAGCTCTTTGTCCTGTGTTGGTTATGTTGTGAGGTTGTTATTCTCATATTTCTTGTGTTGGAAGTTATAATTAAAGACTAATTCGTTTATTCCTTCGCCGTGCATATTTTCCGTGCATATAACTTCCACCACATTTGTCAAAATGTCTCCTTTTGTGTTAATAAGAAACATAACTTCTTAATGTTTGTGGTGAATTGTTCTAAGATGATCACACACACACACACACACACACATGCATCTTTACTTTACTGCAATAATTTTTACTTAGAATAAAAGAATATTAGTGAAAAATACTAAACTATAAAAGCTAACTATATATAACAATAATATTTTTAAATATGTTTTTAATATATTTAAATATTACCATGTACTGGATGTCCTAAGATTAGTATTAATATTATAAAAAATATATACTTTTAAAAACTTTTTATACTTTATTATATTAATACTAATTGTTCTGCCCATGTCAGTGCTTAATGGTTTAAGAGTGTGTGCGCGTGTGAGAGCGAGTGTGTGTGTGACTGTCAGTATGGTGTGTGACTGTCAGTATGGTGTGTGTGTGTGTGTGTGTGTGTGTGTGTGTGTGTGTGTGTGTGTGTGACTGTCAGTGTGTGTGTGTGTGTGTACATGTTTGACTGTCAGTGTATGTGTGTGTGTGTACATGTTTTTCTATCCCGGTGGGGACTTAAACCTGAATGCACACAGACTCATGGGGACTCGTGTCACTGTGGGCCTAAATTAAGGATCCCATGGGTAAACATGCTTATAAATCATTCAGAATTAGTTTTTTTAATGTAAAAATGCAGAATGTTTCCCGTGATGGGTATAGTTTTAGAGATAGGGTTAGTGTAAGGGGATAAAATATACAGTTTGTACAGTATAAAAAACATTACGTCTATGGAGAGTCCTCACAAAGATAGTAAACCAGACGTGTGTGTGTGTGTGTGTGTGTGAGTGAGTGTGTGTGTGTGTGTGTACAGTATGTGACTAAGGCCAATCTTAGCATCAAGAGGCTTTAAAAGCATAAGAGTCACTGTATCCTAAATCCCCTGTAGTGTTCCTGTGGTCCTCAGGCATTGGCCAGCGGGCAGATCAGAACAGGCTATATTTACCCTCAGGTATTAGCCCTGTTCTCCAGCCTGTGTGCCTGCGGTACACACTCTCTCAGATCCGTGTGTGTGTTTGCCGGATCTGTGCGGTCCAGGACAGTGCTGGACAGTGATAATCCTCTGAGATCTGTACAGTCATGCTCTGGGCTTTCACAGGAGCGTCAGCGGAAGCAGACGCGGGACTAGCGGAAGAACATCTCCAGGCTAGCACACACTACATCAGGCTAATGAGTGTGTGCAGGTGACCGGAGTCGTCTGAGCCCCGGAGAACAGCATCACACAGGTACACACACACACACACACACACACAAACCTCTTCATCTGCTCAGTTTCTACCTCTGCCCTAAACTCTCTGTTCTCTCTCTGTCTGTGTGTCGCACCATGAATCGTGCCGAATGCGGATGGATTATGGCCATATTCTCTGCGGGACATCTGCCCGTCCTCCGGTGAGTGCGAGTTCTGTACACACACACTACGAGTCCACACGCTGTATTCATGTTTCTCATCATCATAAAACCTTCTCATCTAGATGCAACAACACTCTAAAAATCACTGGGTTAAAAAACAACCCATTTTGGGTGGTTTTCAACCCAAGGGCTGGGTAAAAATAGGACAGAACACATGTTGGGTTCATTAAATACCCAGCAAATTGAGTTGTTTATTTAACCCAGCATAATGGGTTAATCATTTTTACTATAGTACTATTTTTTATTTTTTATACTTCATACGTGAATTAATGTTTACGAATTAACTTAAATCCTCTAAATATTTTTTTAAATATACTCCACGCAACCACTGGTTTGCACGATAATTCCTTTATTTTTGATCATATTTTACAGTATAGAATATTTATATAGTTTTTGAACACATACTGCCCACATTTAAGCTCATTTAACACATTTGGATTTGAGTAGATAAAATAACCCAGGATTTGTTTAGAGTGTAGACACATTAGTGATTCAGCATTTGCATGTAAGTGGCTTTCTGCTGGTGAACACAGCATCTGTGTGAACGTGTGCATGAAGGCGTCAGTATGTGACAGATTGAATCGGAGGCGGGGCTTGAGTTCTGGATTAACATGCATTCATTTTAATTTCAAGCAGACTTCAAATAAGACGTACGCAGTGATGTGAGATGGCGTGCTTTTCTGTTTTAGTGTGGTTTGTTTTGGAGGGAAACACAGAGCTCTGGTCTGGTGCATTATGGGTGTTCAGGAAGCGTTCTGCTCCTCGTCTTCGACTCAGTGAAGAGTCTTACAGTTACCTTCACTTCACCGATGACCCGGGCCCGGTTACGACAAACACCTTTAGCTGAGGAAACCCTTAGTTTATAAAATACTATGGTTTATTTGATGATGCTTTCAGCTGCAAGTGAAAGTTTTTCCACTGTATTACCAGATGCTTAATATGAGTGAGAGGCTGGATGGGCCCTTAATCACAGGTGATAACCCGAAATATTAGCTATAGTTATTACAATATATGAATTCAGGTTGATTGGGAAACTTCTTCCAGCCATCTCAATAGCAAAACGTGTCCAAATAAATCAACCTGAATTCGTCCCTTTGCAGTAAGTAGCATGGTATTTTGGTCTGTTTATCTGTCATTAAAGAAATTAAACTAAAGAAAGGTTTTTACTGGGTTTGAAGGAGATCCCATGTTTAATTTTTCTTGTAGTTTAGAGCAGTTACAATAACGGCATGGTGAATAAAACCTGTATAATAACTTAATAAGTTACTTCAGTGCTCAGTTGACTATCGTGTAGGTGAAGTACTCAGTTAGACTGGATTATTTGACTAGTTCTCTCGCTCCTGACCTGTGTCTTTGAATGTATTATCCACTAGTTAGCGCTATTTCACTGAAAGTCAACAGTCTTCGCTGCGGTGCGGTTCCTTTTGTCCGCAGTTTGGCAGTCAACATCCTTATTATAAACTATTCCCAGAGCCCACCAATATGAGACGAGTATTTCAGACAGACAGCGAGTCCCACCAATTACATTTCGAGTTCGACATCTGCCAGCCAATCATAACGCAGAGGCGGGGTTTCAGCGCGTCGTCGAGGGGAGGGGTTGAGGCTTCGCTTGTTTCACTACGTTGGCTTTTCTCCCAGAAAGATTTCGGTGTGGGAATTTCAATTTTACATTTCTGAGGCTGTCGGAAGCTCTTTCCCGGAGACCTCGTCCTGAAAGTTTCGCTGAGCTCGTCTAGAGTGAATAAGGTAGGCTGATTAAGGCTGCTTTTAATCATATCATCGGTGTTTGTGTGTATTTCCTACAGATGATCCCGCATGGATCTGATTGAAGTCTGCAGGAGCACGTCATTATGAGCCGTTAGTCTAATGTCACGTATTTCAAAAGATAAACTGTTCGGTGTAATATTAATACTCGTTTATGTGTGTGGGATTGTCACTCTGAGTAAGATCCATGTGAATCTGTGTGTTGAATGAATCGTGTAAGGATGATTTACAGCCTTTCGCGTGTTAATCGCATTGCTGTGGTGTTTGTAAATGTCGTTGGTCTAAGTTACCGTTACTGTGTGATGATGTAAGTTACATGTGTGTGTGTGTTTCATATCTAACACATGGACACATTCTCCACCACGGCCGTGTCAAATCCCCTATGGCGTCTTTATGTAAGGCTATAATCTCCAGTCGTGATGTTTACAGCGCCCACTGCTACTCGCCTGAACTCCTCTGGGTGATGGACGGCAGAACAACAGGGCGTTTTGAACAGCTGGAGGCCGTAATAATCATGTTAACGTGTTTTGTTCGTTGAAGTTCAGTGGCACGTGCCCTTAATGAAGCGAGTTGCCCGCGTGGCTGGCGCGCGATCACAGCTCTGTGTGTGTGTGTGTGTCGTCCTTGCTGTGTGTTTTAAGTGTTTGGTCTGGTTGTGTTTTTAACACGCAATAAACGCGTGGATGACGCGGCGCCATCTTCTGCATCGTTTCTGTGACGCGAACCTTCTGTCCAGATGTGCATTACATTACACACACACACACTGCGCGCGACGCGACAACGCAGGCTCGCTCGACCCTCAAAGTCAAGCCTCATTTTTAATTGCTTCACTAAAATGTTGTAGCTGATGGCAAAAAAATGTAATAACAAAACTGCAGCATGGCATTTGATATATTTAAAATTCACAAAATGCTGTAAAAATGCACTGAAAATCTGAGGTGATTATTGTATGTACATTTGAAGATGTACATAAAGGACAGTAACTGGAGAATTTACAGACAGGACAACTTAACAATTTTTGGAGGGAAGTCATTTTTTAGTTGGTTGATGCTTTCGCAAAGTGCTTAAAGCTGCATGAAGCGGAAGTTGCAATCATCAGTCTTTAGTATTGTGCTGTATACACGAGTGAAACGCTTCAGGAACAAGAACAAATGTGGGCGGGGCTTGATTGTGTCTGTGGGGAATTGATTGGATGGTTGTGGTTTGCTATTGGTGGATCTGGTGTGAGTGACAGGTTATAGCCCCGCCCTCGTCATCAGAGAAGAGAAGAGATGCTGCGAGAGGAACTTATTCTGATGCAAGATTATTCTGAGACGCATGAATTAAACACCATAATGATGTGCATGGAGAAAACATTTAGCATAAACACGGCAATATTTGATTTCATGGTGACTTTAAGGCCCGAAACAATCTCAAAACTAGCATGTGAATCCAGACACGCCGGTGTTTACCAGGATTCACAACCGCTCTGTCAGGCAGAACCTCTTGCACTAAAACAGCCTATCTGTTGATTAATGGTCACATGGGATGCGACTAAACACTCTCTTTGAGTCTATTTTAATTTTACATTTGCAAACCCCCTTAATTTCCCTCTCAATCCCCAGTTTGGGAAACCTTTATCTACACCAACTCGGTTTTCTGCTCCATTACATGCACAAAAATCATAATGCAGTGCAAGTATGCGTAGCTGCATGAGACACTGCGTGTGAAGGGGAAATCTGTGGTGTCAAACAGAGACTGTGTGTGTGTATAATACAAAGTGATACAACAGAACAGACATTCTTATCATTCTGCACACGCAGTTCTGTACAAAACACAGTGTTTTCTTCTACACTTGATAGTGTGATGCAGTTCCTGTGTCAATCACACTGTGTCTAATGCATACGTGCGTATATCATCATGCTGCAGGTTTCTGGAGCAAAAATTTGCGTTTGTAACTGTAAGTGTGTGTGTGTGTACGTGCAGTCATGTGATGTGTTCGCGCTAATGTTTGACAAGAGCAGCCGGTGCACGGTTTCATTCCCGCTAAACGCTTTTAGGTGTTGTTTTGCCAAACGCAAGCGGTCCGTCATGAGAAGCGTGTCCCCCCCGCCCCGCTGGGCCACTGCGCTGGGATTAGCCTGTGGCGAGTGTCAGGGTCTCTAGCGGACCTCGATTGGGTGAGGTTTGAAGGGTTTACTTCCAATTGGATGGTTTTCTGAGTCTATACCAGTGTAGCTTTATCCCAGACCATCTGTCAGATCCGTGTAGCGTCTTTACGAACACACACACCCACACACACACAAAGGAAAAGCATCATGTGTTGTGTTCCTGTACGTCGAGTGTGTTGTGAGATTACTGCATGAGCCGTATGTAAGTGTGAAACCCCCTCCGTCTGTTTGTCTGCTCGCTCTTATCACTGTGTTTGTGGACGTCTAAAGGGAATCGTCTTGTTTGACCCATACTGGGTTATTTGGCTTTGGGAAGGTGCTGCATGCAAGTTGTTGATTTGACTTTTCTAGTCAAATAGCAGTCACAAACACTGTTCTATCAAACCAGACTGATTTATTAGTAATTCATGTTCATTTCATCTGATGTGCTTCGGGTTGTTGCATCCACCCTAGTGGTTTAGACTCCGTTACACACACATCTTCTTCTGATTGATACACAGATATGCTGCTTTGTTTGGCTGTCCCGCACGTCGCCCTGTGTAACGTTATCCTACAGTTTCTTCAACATCACTAATGTTTTCCTCCAAGCTGCCAGTTTAATTCAAGAGAAAAATGTAAGCGTCGCAAAAGAAGTGTTTCTATATTCTAAGGCCTATAAATGATGAACATGATCAAATCTCTGCTGTCACTCGATCTCCTCCAGTTCTTCTGTCTCTGACTGATAGTTCAGACTCGTTTATCCAGTAAAGGTGTTTCAGTGTAACTGTACAAACGTCCTCCTTCAGCTCGAGCTTCTCGTGTCTTTCTGGGTCAAATCTGACCCGATTTATCAAGGAAACGCAAGAATAACTTTGATATTGTTAGTAATATTTCACCTGGACTGAAGCAACTGAGGTTTACTTGATCATCCAGACATTATTTATCAGAAAAATATGATCATCAGGCTTTTGAGGAAGGTTTATTTGTTCATCTGTCAATCATCACTGCATTATATGATTTAAAACTACAGAGCTTTGATCATTAAACTTACTAAGCATTTAAATATCTGACTTTCCAAATGATCACTGATAAATTAATAAGTTATTTAAGCCTATGTCCACTTATGAGGTTTATTGGCACAAAAACAGCCATAATTTAGTTTTCATGGACATGTTTCCACCCTCTCTGCCCATTACAAGTAAACCTGCTGTTTGCTACTGTACCTTTAAGACTTGTATATGCAGATGCCCTTGTTATGATTATGATTGGCTAGCCGCTTCGCCTTGTATTAAAAAAGTAACTAGTACTTGCCCACCAATCTGCTATACAGATCAAGTACTGAAATAATATGATGATAATCAGAAAGGCAGAGCGCATTGGTCATGTTCACACTGGTTTCTGTGTGTGTAGTTTGGGATTTGAGAGCGGAAGAGCCGGATAAAGCTCTTCATGTAGAGATCAGAGTAAAGCACACATGGGTTGAGACGAGAGAGGCGTCTTGTTTGCTCTGTTGTCCTCTCATTCGTCTCATGTTAGGGCAGTGGGCGGGACGGCGTCGCTGTCCCACAGGTGCGCATCACCATAGCAACCGTCACCGGGCTCGCCTGTCCTCCGGCTTACAGGAAACAGAACCGCTGTCAACACACCACATCTGGGTTTACATCAGATTTACAACCATCCGGGTTTTCTCCTGTTTGGATGTCAGAATGAGACGAGTAAAAGGAAAAGTCAGAGGCTTAGCTCGTAGTGAAGATGATTTTACAGTGCAACAAAGTATTATATAATAATTGTGTGCTCAAACTGCGTGATGGCTGTCAAGGAGAAAAATCAGCATGTGGTTCTTCTGGAAAAGCAGAAGTCCAGCTCTCCATATGAAAACCTGCAAACGTTTTGAGCAGACGCTTTAACAGCTGTTCACTCAAATGCCACCGAATGTCCATGTTTGTGCCGCCAGACCGGGACACGCTCAACACAACAACACTGACTCAACTAGTGATCGACGCAATCCAGCATGATTATCATCATCCTGATCGTGTACATCAGTCTTATTTCATGAGACCAGGCATTTTAAATGTCAGTGAAATTTCACAATTATCGATACTTCAGTAAAAGCTAATACTAGGTTAGTAAGTGCAAGTAAAAAGTCCTCAAAACTGTTACAGAAGACAGGTAAACAGTCAGCAATAAAATAAGAACAAAAAAACTAATTGCAAACAAAACAAATGAAATAAACAGTGCTTTTTCAGGACGATGTGCCAACAGTGGGATTCAGAGAAGTAATAGCCTACAACAGAAATTTAATAAGTAATCAAATGTGAAATAATACTGCTGTATACATTAAATATAGACTAAGGCATAAAAAAAAAAAAAGTTTGGTTCCGGTTTGTTGTCAGTTGAGGTCATGGGTCGGTAGGGATTTTTTTTTTTTTTTTTTTTTTTTTTTTTTAGTGGCAGCAGCAAGTAATAGGTAGGAAATTATTGAGGGCTCGACCTTAAGCCTTTTCATGTGCTTGCCCTCCGAACAAGTAAATATGTCATTCACTTGTCAGAGTAAAAAAGTTGCTTGTCCGGATTTGTTTTAATTTTTTAATTTATTTATTCTGAAGCAATGTTCTCATCAGTGTTCAATCAGCTTTGATATTTAAATTGGCATATTGTAATATCTGCACCTTTGAAGGGCATCCCCTCCCCCAATCTTATTAAATGCCCTATAGTGTCGTCTTATTCTAAATAATTGAATTTATTGATCAAATTTAGGAATTTAAAATGAAAGATGAAGCATACTGTTACCCTAAGTAGGGCTGATCAAATTAAATAATTTACACTGAAAAATTACAATTGCATAAAATAATGTTATGAAATTGATTTAAATGTACAAATAAGAAACATCGGAAAGAAGTATACTAGGCTACTTATAAACATAACACTAAACTGCCAATAGGTGGCGGCAGGCGGCCGTATTAATGAGTGAGTCATTGATTCATTAATTCAAACGATTCGTTTAAACGGTTGATTCATTCAAGAATGAGACAGATGTTAATTAATGGGTCATTGAATCTTTGACTCAACCGATTCGGTCAAAATGCTGAATCATTCAATAATGAAAACAGGTTGAGTGTTCCTGTGAGATGCGCCGTGGTTCTGCTGTGATTTTTGTTTGGAACTATTTTCGCTGCAGAAACAGAACAAAAACAGCCAATATTTCATCTAAAATGTAAGTGACTTAATTGTAACTGTTTATTGAACTGTTGTAGGAAATCAATGTCACACTTTCAATCGTGATATGGTATTCAGGAAAAATAATTGAGGCTGCTTAACACATATGTTAAAATATAGAAACTCCACATTTAGATTTGTTTATAGGCAGTATGTTGTTAACTGAGTGTGTGTGTGCTGCGCTCATGTGTGTAGATTTCTCCTCGAGAGGCTGCGCGAGCGTCAACAGCGCAACCTCACCGTCAGCAGGCTAATGCATTTATTATCCACAATTGATCGCAACTTACAATAAATGTAATAAAATCATTCTCTCGGTTTAGTGATTCCCTAGTTATTTGTTTGTTTGTTATTGATGTTCTAATCAGGCTACTTGTCCGTTCGGGCAAGTAAAATTCTCTTTTACTTGTCCTTCAAAAATCCATTTGTCGCGGACAAGTTAGACGGGCTCTGGAGATCGAATACGATACGATACGATCGATACGAAGCGCGGCAGGTTAGAGTGTTTTGGATTGCATAAAATAATAAAAGAAACGAACAAATACATGGCGAAAGAAGTGGTAGACAGCAGAAGAGGGTATTGGGATTTGGGATGATTTTTAATGAAACTTGGGAGGCGGATGGAGGTTACTCTGTAACTCATCATGTGGTGTGTGCGTGCCTATGAATGCATGCATTTGTATGTGTGCGTATATGAATAAAAGTGTCCTTAATGACAAAAAAAAAACAAAAAAAACTTGTAGCCTATATGTATTATAGTTCAGTTTGACGAACGATGTGTGAACGACCATGTAGCTGCCTCGTTTGTTTTGCTGGAGGACAACAGATGGCATCTTGCATCGCGTGCTGTACAAAAACGTAAATTATAGTTCGCCTCAAAGTTTTTTATTTGTGTATTTATTTAATTTTTATTATTTCTTCCCCAAGCTCATAAAATAAATTTGGGTCGCACATAAATTGACAGGGTCGGTCGGAAACCGGAACCAAACAAAAATTTTTTTTAAGCCCAATCCTTATTAAACCTACAGTTATTTATGCAGTGAGCGATTTTTATCTTTGTCTTAGCAATTAACAATAATGACGGTTTATAGGCTTCTGTCGCTTTAAGAGCGAATGCACTGAACCAATGTGCTGTTTCACATGCCTTTCTCAAATGTTTACATTCACTTAACCCTCTGGGGTACTTCGGGACAAAATGTGGTAAAAATGTGCTATTGCGTGATAAAAATGCTCAGTGTGTCCACCAGATGGCTCCGATCTCATTTCAAAAATTGCTTTCATGAGGCCTAGACTTGACTCTAAAATGAAATACAGCTTTAATAATTTTTTTTTTTTAATTATATGTATACATTTTCTATTATATTCAATGGGACAAAATGGGTCTTAATTATTGCATAAATATTAATTATAAATCATAAAATTACCTCAAAACACCAAAAAAGAAAAGAAAAAATATTATTGAACAAAAATATATTTCATTGATTTTACTCAAATAAAATGTATCTTAATGCCGCCCTCCGGGTCATTTTTGACCCGAAGGTCCTGAGTGTGAGTCTAAAATGAAGAACCCCAGAGGGTTAAGACATAACCGACTGCGTTTACGAGGATATTTACCAAAATGGCATTTCAGCACATTTGTGTGTAGGCTATTCGACCGCTGCGACGCGTATCTGAAGCCACAGTGGGCTTTGCTTATGCGTGTGCCGCACGAGTCCTGAAAAGTGAAGCCGAAACGCTTCGATCGGTCCCAGTATAGCTCATAAACCCCGGCCTCTCCATGTAATCTAATGAGACTAAACAATCAAATTACACTTCAAGTAATTTTTTTCCAAAAATGGTTTCTGTCATTTTGGGTAGTTATCACACTGATGTAAATTCAAGTGTTAAATATAATGTCAGGGCCATAAATAAACATTGGCAGCTTCACTTTTCTACAATGTAGATTGATCTTTTTTCTTTACAGTTTAGGGTTCCGTCTCGGATTGGACCAAACTATTAAAGAAAGCAAACTGTACATGAAAAAGTATTTTCATGTATTGTGATGGCCAGTGTTGTATGTTAGGGAACAGACCAATCCTCTTTCTCTCATCACTCCCTCTCTTCTGCGGCCCATTGAGTCACACTAAACCACAGCACAAAGGCTCCATTCACAGAGTGAGCGTCCTGACCCGTTCTCATCCATGCTCCTCTCTAATGACCGCCACACACACACACACACACACACACACACACACACACACACACACACACACACACACACACACACACACACAGGACAGGTGCTGCTGGTAACCTGAAGGAGCTTCATCATCACACACAGGGACGGAGCCGACGGTCTGAGTGGGACGAGGAAGACGAGATGGTCAGCGGGAGTCTCCTCTGGTGATGAAGATGATGATGATGATGATGATGGCACACAGTCAGCAGCATCAGTGGGAACTGGACCAATTAGCATTCACTGCTATGAAGAGGCCAGAGAAAAGCCCCTGATCGGAGCACAGAAGCCCTGAAGACACAGCCATCATCTCCATGACAGAGGAAAGACTGTGATATCAACACACTCTTAGCCAGGTGTAACTTTCACCAAGCTGTGTCCTAAAGCTTAATGATGCTGTCATGATGGTTTCGCATACCATTTACTTTCTTTGTTTACCAGTTCTGTCTAACAAAGTATTAGAAATGACTGACAGAGATTGTAAATTAATGAATGTGAGTGAGCGCTGTGTGATCAGGCGCTGGTGTTCTCAGCGCCGCCCGTCAAAATAAAAGTCCCGCTTCCAACACATCGGCCAATCAGAAAAACTGATCGGCCGATGCCGATATTGAAAAAATGCCAAATATCGTCCGGTCGACCACTAAAAAATACATCGTGGAGCAGAGAGGACACTGACAACGCAAATTTGGTCAATTTTTTTTAACGAAATTTAAACGATACATACCGTTTTTGGCTCTTTAATGTGTCTGACAGATCGCTAGAGCCTCAGTTAAAGCTGCTCGTGAACCGATCATCTCTTCCTTCTAGTTCATTAATAGCATCAGAGAAACATGAATGAACATAAGGAAAGTTGTTTTAACCGCTGAAAGACGTCAGTACACTTCGTTTTTCCAAGTTTATATCCTCCAACGTCAATCTACTGACTCTCCTGACTGCTTTGTCGGACAAAATGGCAGATTATGATTGGACAAAATGGCAGATTATGATTGGTCAGAGCGCCTGTAAATCAAAATCCCTGCAAAGGGTCAATTTGAGCTTCAAAATCCAAAATCATGATGAACAAAACCACACAAAACATTCATCAGCGCTGTGAGATTCGGTGAAAAAGGTTAGAGTCCGGTGCAGTTCTCCCATACAACCACTCATCAAATGCCTCGTGATTTAAACTAGTGTAAAGCCAGAGGAAACCGCGCAGAAGGCTTTTCAATCGACAAGTCCTCAACATTTACCATGATTTACTGTAACTGAAACATGGGATTGTGGTAGAAATGTGGGATATTCGTATTGCATTGTATTATATTATTAATGTAGACATTAAGGCCTGGTTTTACAGACAGGGCTTAGATTAAGCCAGGATTAGGCTTTAGTTCAGTTAGGGCATTTAAGTAGCTTTTACAAAAACATTACTGATGTGCATCATCAGACAAAACAATGACACTGACATATTTTAAGAGATGATTTCAGTTAAAACAGCTCAAACATGAGTTTTATTCGGGAACTAGCTTAAGCCTTGTCTTGTGAAACCGGCCGTAAATGGTTTAAAGGAGTAATGGAATATGATTACAGTATATGTTTGTTGTTATTAAGCTATAGCAGTTTTGTGCACTTGTATTATGTATTACTTAATGTCTTCAGGCTGCTGTTTTTCATAACAAATACCATAGAAACCATACAGTTACATTTTACCATGGTAGTGAGGTGCAAAGCTTGGTTTTACCTGTGGTTAACATGATCCAAATACTATGGAAGACCACATTTTACCCTATAACATTTGATAGGTTCCTATAAAATTGAGGTTGTTACAATTTTTACAGATGTTTTTGTTGATGAACATAAATCTGCATCCCATCGGTCAAATGTGCATTTCTACGAGACAGCATGTAATATTAATTGTGAAATGTTCACCTGTTGGGCAAGTGTTTGTCATGTTCTGATGATGAAACCAATCAGCTGTCTGGTAACTTTCACTCTCTTTCAATCTCTCTTTAAAGAAATCAAGATTTGACATTTATCGTGATAATTATTGATGTCGATCGATGGATATAAAACATTTTGTCGTCATTTTTTTTGGCCACATAAGTTCAGCATCCTGAAGATTCACATCCTTCACACACAGTATCTATGATCCACTATAGTCACTGTCGGGTGGAAACCTTGTTTCTCAAAAAACACTGCTTTTCATGAAATGATTGTCCTAGTTTTCAGCACTTCATTCATGATAGAGGTGGGCGGAGCTATGAGCTTTGAGTGACCGTTTCAGGAGCCAATGGAGCTACAAGGTTTAGTCACAAACACTTTTTAATACTTTTCATTGGTTAAACATTTGCAAAACCCACAGACAGACATAAAGGGCGACCGATAGTAATGATTTATGGAAGAAATAGAAATAGAGATGGAGATGCAATGTTTTTGCCCGACAGAGGCCAATATTTTTAAGGCAGTCATCTCAGATCATCAGGGTCTGCTAGTCTAATTACAAGCATTTGTTTCTTCTTCAGCTGTAATCGAACCTTCAGTCCCTGTTGTTGTCCAATCCTGTTCACCGGCGTGCAATAATGCCGCTTTCTGCTAAACTACCATCATTGGAGAAATGAACTAGCTTGTCACGACTGTTTCCTGAAAAACCCTAGATTATTTCTCTTTATTTACAGCTGTTTGACTTAATTGCATACACACACTAAAACACAACAACATTTGTGTGTAAAAAATGTAATGAAAGAATGTTTTGCATGATCCAGAGTCTGTCGTAGTAACCGAAACTCCTCTCCTAACCACAGGCCGAGAGCTGTAGTTCAACCACACGGGTCCATGATGCTGTCTGGGAATGTGTTTGGGACACGCACTTGTCAAAGCATGGGATTTACTCTACAGTTGGCTAATGATGCTTTCGTGAAACGCATCTTGTGAAGACTGTGCTTCAGAGCCCAATGACTGCTGCACACGACAGTATTTGCAAGACAAATCCAGCAGTGCTGTTAAAGCGCTGTGATTTGAGGAGCACATTTTACCCAAATGACTTCATCTCTTGGGCTTCAGGTGAAAGGTTGGCTCTGTAAATTGGCCTCCTGCAGATAAGCTGTTTTTAACTATGGTTGGGAAGAAGCCAAACCCCAGGCCGTTCCTCCTCTCTCTTTCTAATCAGTCTGAGAGAAACACACACACACTGGCACTAAACCTCTGTCGAATGCTCTTACCGTCAGTGTGCGTCTGTGAATAAGCTGTAACCTTCCAGTCTCTCTTGAATCAAACACAGAAGTGACTTAAACTGCAGTGCATCGACTGGCCACTAGAGACAGGCTCCAAAAGAGAGTCAATCCCATAAACCCGCATGTTAAAATGCCCAACTTTACAGCAGAAAAAGGGGGCTTTTATATCGGTAATTTAAAGGCAAACGTAAAATGCGCACGTTTGCACGGCATTCATAATGGTGCGGTCGTGCGGAGCAGCACTGTTCTGTTATTGTGCCCTAAATTGGCGCTAATTTGAAAACGAAACTAAAATATAACACCGACTATCGTAGCAAGCCCACCTGGTGCAAAGAGGTGTATTGGTGTATATAGCTAATTTTGCCCTTCATGACGACTGTGAGGGGGGTGAATTTTTTACAAACTCATCCGTTTAAATTATATTAAGCCTTAAAGTTCATCCATTTCATAACATCTCTCAGTGTTCAGACACTGGTGTAGTGAGCAGCTGAAGTGTGTGTGTGACGGTCCCGGGTCTCTGGGGGTGCATGGGCCGAGCGCTGGCTCTCACGTACCGATTCCCACAACCCTTCCGAATGGTTGAGCAATCGTGTCCCAGCATGCCACCGCGTTAGGAGGAGGGCACGGCCTGACAGGAAGCACAGCCTCAGACCTGTCCCCGTTTCCACACACCTTATTAAAAATAACCGCATAACGCTTCAGTGAGGTGACGTGAGCGATCAAGCTCTACTTCTCTGCTGTAAAGTAGGACCTGCCTTTGGAAAGTGTGTCTGGTGCCGGTGCTGTATCAGGGCCCCAGGAAGTTTGATTTGTTCCTCCTCATTTCTATTTTTTCCCCAAGTTTATTTCTGGTTTTTACTAGTTTAACCTGTTAACTCTCAGTCCAACTTTTTGAGCATAGACCTGAAAATGACATTTCCAACTTCCAGTTGTTAATACAAATCTTGAATATTTTGAATATACTGTCTAATCAATTGAATTCTTAAAACTAATGTAATGTATTAAAATTAAAACAATAATGGCTCATTTGCATATTCATAGAACCACGTATACTAAACGAGGCAAGGGTGTCGAGTTACATTCAAGCTATTTTAAGGCATGAAGATTTTTTATTTCAAGGAAAAAAAAAATGTTTAAATGTGTAATTTTGGTGATTTAAAGATGAGTTTTAAGGGATAAAATTGACTACAGGGGGAGTGTAACAATTGAATTAATCTCAATATTAATTAGATTTGCCATCTTTGGCAAACAAAATGCTACTCAACAGAGTAGCGAGCTGAGAGTCCCAAACGCCTACAGTACATAATATCACCATTTGATTCAGTTCCCAGCCCTACTTTTGATTTACTAATGACATTCTGCATTACACAGTAAATTCTGCGATGTTTTTACGCAGGGCCGTAGTTTGTGATGTTTGTGCCCGTGTGAAGATCAGTCTCTGATGTGGCCAACAGTATCACGTGAATGATTAGTCGATGGATGATGTCAGCTGTAGCGCATGGAGACCGCAGTGTCCACAGGGACCGTCAGGAAAAACAACTCTCCTCCCGAAGGGACACCGACACACAACACACACCCGCTCCACTAATGACGGGATTCAAGCTGATTCACCCACAGAGCTTCTCTCTCTCTCTGTGCTTCAGTTCCTGTGTAATCTCCTGATGTTGGCATCGGATGGGAGGCCGAACTGATGACATGAACATTTTCAACACTGGCACCCAAAAACACAAGGCCGTGAGTGACAGATGGCAGCACAGATTACATCTCGCGTAATGTTTCAAGCGTTTGCTCAGGGGATTGGTTTCCATTAACAAATGAGTTGGTTTTCTAATGCATGTCCTTATTGTGTGAGGTCAGATAGTTGTAGATTTCTTGAAAATAAAGTAACTTTTTTTAACGTTCACTGGTGCTTTTAAAGCAGGGGACATGAAGGATGCAGGTGAGCGTGAGTTTGCTGAATCTCGCCGCGTCGTCTTTGGCCGGTGTGTTCTTCACGTCCTAAGATCACTGCATCTCTAGTTCTGCCCATAATGTGCATCTGGACTGAGCTTGTGCTCCTCACGGCTTCGGCTCGTGTTCTTGTGTTTGTGGAGAGCAGTGAATCCTGGGTCGGATATCTCGAGTCCAGTCCTCTCTCTGGATGCACGTGTGTCGGAGCGGTCCGGCTCGGATGGGTGGGAACGCCATGATGTCATGTTGTACGCGCTCCAGAACTGACCGAGTTCATCCAAACAGCTGGAAGCGTTCGGGCTGGTGTGGTGATGTATGAGCTGGCCATGTGAAGGATCTGTGTGTGTGTGTGTTGTGATCTTTACATCAGTCTTCCTCTCTCATTGATCAGCTCAAGATGTGGACTGCACTCTTCTCTAAACCTCACGCTTTACTAGCGCTGTGACGGTGGGGAAGGGTTGTAAACGTAGAGAGCAATAGAAGTTAGACTAAACTTCACAAAGATGAAAGTGTGCTCGTATACCCGGCTCTGAGTTTCTCCTGCTTCCTCTGTCATATTAGATGGATTTTTTCCACTGAGCTCATGGCAGGGTCATTTTCAGGGCAAATATTGTCACTTCCTGCTTTAAAAAAAAAAGAAAAAATTATATTGCTGCCATGATGGCTATAAAGGCTGTCTACGTGGGCAGCTCACTAGAGTTTGTATCAGAAACCACATTAAACTGAATTCGCAGCACATCTAATGTGATTTATTTTCAAGAGAAACTGGGGAAATTATGTACGTTGGGACTTTATATTGTAAGTCCTGCCAACTGAATTTATTTTCAGTTAAATATTTTCTCGCCCAGAACCCTGAAATTTGAGGATGGATGGATCCCTTTTTAGCTGTGTATTTTTCATACATCCAGACCTAGATAAAGCACAATTTAATTTATTATAAAATATAACAGCTGCACTATACTAGTATTAGGGTAAAATATTATTTTATTTAAATTATTAATTTTTTACCCACTGTAGGAGTAATGTTGGTCAGGGGGTTGGGGTAAAAATGCATCAAAATTAGCACAAAATTAAGATTAAGGGACAACAAATGCCGAGTATTACGACTGTCGCAATTAAAGTGAAAAAATAATGAAAAGTGTTGATTGCGGCATAACATTGATATAAATACATGAGCAGATCTAAAATATATCTTTTACGTGTTTAAGTTGCAGTGTTGAGCACTATTACCAGTCACACACATTTCTATTGAGCGTATGAATGCAATGGCCAATCAGAGGCGTTTAGATTAGTCACTGCTGAAACGCCAGATTTGTCAGTGTACACGCTCACTGACTGAATTAGTTATGATCAGCAATAATGATTTGTCATTATTTCACAGCTCTGCCCTGTAATGTTGTATACATCATATACAGGGCTTGACATTAACACCCGCCAACCCGCCAAATGCGGGTGCATTTCACCCGTGGCGGGTAACACAGTCACTCTCACTAGCCACTTTGGCGTGTTGAAGATTTGTAGTCTTGTCAAAGGACATCTGACATAACAAACGAATTGCAATTTGACACTATGCCACTACCACTCCCATGAGTACCACCTGCACATAGTTTAGTGTTTGCTCATTGGTCCATTCGTGAATCCTCTTGAACGACAACACTGCAAACAAGAAGACACGCGGAGATTAAACTCGCGGACTGTGCGACGAACTGGGCTGTTTTAGTCTGCCCTTAATTATCAACTTAATGTGATGATATAGCGATCTTTTTTTAATAGCAGGAGAATCCAGACCACCGGCGTGTCTCACGCTCTCCTGCAGTGCCGCTGCGCGAGGGTGCGCGCGCCAAACGAACGATCATCACACGCGACTGGTCGCATACACACACACATCAACACAGCGTTCAGTCAGTTCGTGAGTGTGCATGGCCGGTATTAAAGCAAAAATCATCTTCATGATTAAGGGCCACGGTGTAGGCCTAACTACTAGCAGGGCTGCCCTTATGTCACGTCATATCACAACTATCTTTCCAGAGTTAATTCTATGTTTTAATAAAATTAATCATGCCATGAAAGAAAGCAGGAGATGCGCTTGTGGGAATAATCTGGAAAATAAAGACCTGTAGGCCTATACTTGTTTCAGGTGGACATATCTCCAGTTACTCAGAGCTTCATGATGATAATTATTAAGTCAGAGCTCTGAGGAAAAGCTGATGCAAAACAAACAATCCAAAGTCCTATATAGTCCTATATAGCCTATATAAAGTTGTAATCCTGGTGCCTTAATTGTGGATTTTTTCTTTAAAATTATTATTTATTCTTTGCTCGTTGTTTCTAATGCAGATAATTGTTCTACTCTGTATTGCAGTATTTACTGCTGTAAAACAAAAAACAAACAAACAATGCAGCACTTTTATTATATACAATAAGAAGCTATTTTATGTGTGTATCTTAGACAACATGTTATCAAAAAAGGAGCTTAACAACCTTATCAGAGCTAATGATAATATTAGTTCATTTTAGCACGTTTTCAGCCCCATTGTCAATTTTAATCATATAAAACGTACAACAACAAAACTGTGGCGAGTAAAAATGCTGCGTGGCTAGTCATTTTGGAAAACCACTAGCCACATTGGCTAGTGAGCAAAAAAGTTAATGTCAAGCGCTGATCATATATCTGTTGGCTCTTTACAACATGCAGTCATTATATAAATGCACGTATGCCACCGGCTTTGAGCAACACTAAACCAGTGGTTCCCAGACTTTCAGCCGGGCCGCCCTTTATAGAGAAACACATGTTCAAGCCACATAAAGACACTCTCAGACATGACCTTGGATCGTAGGATTGATTTGAAAGATTGTAATTAATACAGTACTTCAACTTCATCAGTCTTCTTCTCTGTTTGTAATGCGAGTCTGTGAGTGGTGTCTTAGCTTGCTCATCTTCATACTGTCAGAAGCTAATGTTTTGGCTCACGCAACACACTGCTTATCCAAAAATGTACATTTTATATAGAGAGTAGGGCTGTGCAAATATTCATATCGTTGAATATTAACCATACTGACTATTTCAGTTTTATGAATGTTTAATTTAATGCACTTAATTTATTTACAACATACTATTTCATTTTTTTTTTAATTGTGGCATCTACATTTTTATTTAAAAGTGTTCAGTGACACAATATGCACTTCATAGATTTCAGTGTGTTCGCTGTTCAGGGACACTGCAATGCTATTAGCTTTGCTAATAAATCGGAATGGAAGTGTTTATTTTTCTGCTGAGTTATTAATATAACGTGATGCACATACCCGAATACCCCAGCTGGTACACAGCAAGGTGTATTTTCACCTCTTTTATTTTTTTACATGTTGATTTTTTTTAAAGTATTGCAATATATATCGCAAAATGTAATCGTATCGCAATATATCGTATCGTGACACATGTATCGTGATATCGAATCGTGAGGCCCTTGCCAATACCCAGCCCTGCCTTGAAGTTATGACCCTGATAATGCTATAAAAACAGATTTGATTTTTATTTCCTCATGCCAATAATTAATATTGCTGTGCTGTTGTAAATGCTGACCAGTTTTCCAACAGTATGAACATATAATAAATTTGGGGTTAAATATGTTTGTATTAAACCTTCTTTAGTTGATATCGTTGAACTTTCTCTCAGATTTGCCACAGAAAATTCTTGAAGTTTAGAAATGTTTGATTAATGAAGTAATTTGATGTGAGTGATTGGGAATACTGTGCTGCTGAATGACGGGTCGGTGTTGATTTGATGAAGACTGCGAGGGACTCTTCCTCCGCACACACACACCACTGATGAAATGCTCCTCAGTCCAGGCCGAATGCATGTTTCTAACGCTTGATGAATAATTCATACTCGCTGGAGTGGAGTGTATTCAGGGATGTTTCCAGTTTATTTAAAACTCTTAAACGAGGGCGATTAGTTCCAGCCCGGCGGGTGGTATCACAGATTCAGTGTGTGTTTGTGCGGCCCTCTGTATTCAACGCTGACCTTCCTTTATTGCGGCTGAGTTGACATGACACTAAGTGCATGCGTAACCAGGAACTGCCCGTCTCCATAGCAACCCTGAGCCCCGGCAACTGGAAGGGGCGGCAGGCGAATAAACCCACGGCATCCATGAGGAACAGTTTGTTTTTGAGCTGTCAAACACTGACCTTGCTGGTTCATGATGTTTAAACCTAAAGATGGTGCATCTGTCGTCATGGGCAACAGGTCACGTGATGCTGAAATGTTAATATAGGGCTCATTTCAGGGTCCATTTAACCTGCTGAATGTGACGATCCAAGCAGAGTCTAGCTGTGTCCCAAATGAAGCACGATGGACTCTTTTTAGTCCGTTTATAAGTCGGATTGCCCCTCCTGTGACGGGTCAGTACAGGAAGTGCCCATCTTTCCACTCTTCATTTTTTCCTGGGTAATTGCATCATCCTGATGTTTAAAGGGCACCTATTATGGCATTCAAAATGTTCCTAATAATGTTTTGGGAGTCCCCAACTACAGTTTTACATGCATGCAATGACAAAAAACTCTTTTGTTGTCTTATAATATGCATTTATTTTTACTGGATTTGCTCACCGACTCCCAAATGATTCGTTCAACGACTAATTTTTCCAAACCCCTTCCTTTGCGTGACGCTAATCTGCGGTGATTGGCCAGATGACCCGATCAGTTATTGTTTGCGTTAGCCCAACGCATAAACATATTGATAAAGCACTGCATTACTACAAGGTATTGCTCTATTCTTTGACAACTCCAATTACAACGACATACATTTCACATGTTTCAAAAAAAATGTACATTGGAGATCTTGAAGCTGAGCGTAACTTACACAACACAGTGATTATAGAGCTGTTATAATTGGCTAAATGCTCCCTTAATGTCAGCTAATCAAGTCAGTTAACCAGTTCATGTTAATAAAACATCTACACAATCTTTCAACAACCGTCTGCTGACATCATCAAGGCCGAGTGGGTGTGAACCATATTAACCAATAAATATCATAATCCGCTTTTTGTAATCCAATCAGATCTTGATGGATGAGCGGTGTAATAGTGTTAGTGTGTGCTGCTGGAGTTCTCTTGTGGATGTTTGTCATGTTTATGAAGTCTTAAGCGGGTCGCACACCGGACGAGAAGCGCAGCGCCGCGCCACGTCTAGGACAACTCCAGGTATCGCACACCGGACGCGCACATTCTATTCGCGCGAGCTCAATTTTGAACCAACTCCTGGTAGAAGAGCTGCACGATGGGTGAGTTTTAACTTGATTTATTATTTATGTTTTATGTTAATTGAATAATAGCTGATGTTTGAACATTAATCTTGTAAAAGTGTCTATCACGTTGTTGAGTCTGTTATTTTGTTGTAACGTTATCCGTTGTCTAGGCAACTATGTTACATAATACAATAGTATTCTAGCTAGCGTTTAGCTAACCCGAGTGAAAACGTTAAACAAACAAGTTATTTGATATATTCTTTTTTTTATCTTATACGTAACTGACAATTTATTTCTTTGTAACATAATGTTATATATAATGACAGCTATTTATTTAGGGTTTGTTGTGGTTTCAATTTTTTTATGAAATCACTTCTCAAGAATCTTTGATGCCAGAAATATTAGACTTTATTAACTAACAAAGCCGAGGATCTCCTGCAGGCGATCACTCCTGATCAGTGCCAAGCTTCTCACATATATACATACATCCTTTCCAAAAATGGTAATAACGTTACATCCTATAGATATTTTTGGGCAGGGGTCTTGTATCATGTGACTTTGAATAGAATTGACATTCAGGGTATTTTTAAAGAAGGTCTTGCAGCTTTCAAAGTCACCTAGACAGTCATATTAGAGGAAATAACTCATACAAGAAATAATTGTGTATTCTTATATAGCTAAATTACTTAGTTTCTAAATAATAAAATCTTAAACATTACTCATACTCCTCTCTGTCAAAAGGAACGTTTTTCTTTCAGTAAATGATGAATGTACTATATTTTAGTTTAATAATAGTTTTTCTGTAATAATTTACGGTACTAGTGAATATTTTCTTCTAAATTATCCACTATTCAACAACAGTCATAATTACATTTGGATATATTTAACCTATGTAACCTATGAAGGCTTTTTTGTATGAATGCCCTGTTTTTCCTATTCTTCCCAAACAGATACAATTTTGACTGACAAAAAAAAAAAAACTGCTGCACTGCTACTTTTACATCACAGACTGAAAAAAAAAGGCAATCGAATTTGGGTACACCCTCTAAATGAAAAAAGGCAACAATTTGGCACTTTCCACCACCTTGTTCAGGAGCTGCAATTAAGTCCAGAAAAGCACCAGCAGTACTTCAGAATGAATGCAGAGCAGATGGAGGATCTGCTGTCAGTCATTGGACCTGACATCACAGGGATGTCTATAAATTACCGGACACCTATTGGGCCAAAAGAAAAACTTGCAGTAACATTGCGGTAAGCAATTTTCTATATAACCTTTTATATCTGATTTACAGTTTACATTTATTATGCTGTTGGAAGAATGAAGACAATATTTTCAAAACAATAATTAATTTACTGGATTTTACCATGTGAGCCATATGTCAAGATAACACAGTAATGTACACATAGATAATTCTAATAATAATAAAAATAATTGCTGACCACTCTAGCCAGCCTCCACATACATTTAATTAAGGGTGGGCCCAAACATCACATTTTACAGTAGTACAAAACAGTATCTGTATGTAATCTAACATAATGTTTTATGTTAGATTACATACAGATATTGTTTTTTATTACTGTAGAATGTGATGTTTGGTTAACAATTAGGTTAACAATTCCCAAAACAAACAAAAGTTATCTATTATGAATATGGTATGTTGAGAAAGCTGATGGAGCCACAATATTTTAATTTGGAGCATTCCAGCTACCAAACAGTGGTGGTCCTGTGTGATAGCTAATCACACCTTGCCCATGATGTGCCTGATTACTCTGCACATCCAGGTCATCCAGAATACGTAGCATCTCTATTTTTGCACGTGTTTGTTCTCTTTTTCCCAAGGACCTCATTTGAGGTGCTAAACTTAAAAGGAAAAGTTCGGTTTCATCATGTTGTTTTGGTGGCACTGTTGGTGTTGCTAAAAAGTCTATAAGCTTTTCATTAATTTGTGTGTTTGGACTTTTTGGGTCTCTTTTTTTTCTCTTGGGTCTCTGTGGCCATCCTGAAACTTCACTGTCGGTCCCTGTTGTCTCTGGTACTGGGCTTTCCTCTTCTGGAGTAATTTGTGTTTCTAAATCACCTTCATGGGTCGACACATCCACATAGGTGTCGAAGTCAACGTTACTGATTGTACTGAGAAAAAGAAAGAGAGACAAACAAGAGCATACCGTTTACACCATTTTTTTTTTTGCAGTTAAAAGTCTAATTCAAATCATACTTTAATAAATTTAATTCACAGTGTATTACTATAAATAGTACCTTCTATTTTGTAGGAAGATATTTATGAAGGAAATTGCAGCAGCATATTTCCACTCCTGTTGACGCACTGCTCCAGAGCCACTTGGCAATTGTTGTCTTTTCTTCCACTTGATGTAGTTGTCTCTTAGGGACTTCCATCTCATTCTGCACTCATTTTCTGTGAAGAGGGAGAAATTAATGTGTATATTAATGTTTATGTTTTACAGATATCTGGCCACAGGAAATTCAGTAAGAACGATTGCTTTTAACTACCGTATGGGGGAGAGCACAGTAGCTAAATCCATCAAGGACACATGTGCAGCTATTAACAGGCGGATGATGGATACACACCTAGCAAGACCAACTGAGCAGGAGTGGAGGAATATTGCCTCAAGATTTTCATGTAGGTGGAATTTTCCTAACTGCATAGGAGCGATAGATGGGAAGCACATCCTCCTCTTTGCACCACCACATTCAGGCAGCCTTTATTTTAATTACAAAAAAACATTCTCGGTAGTATTATTGGCTGTTGTTGATGCCGAATATCGTTTCCGCCTAGTCCATATTGGAGAGTATGGACGGTCAAGCGATGGGGGTGTCTTTGCTGGCTCAGCCATAGGGCAGGCTCTAGATGCAAACAAGCTGGAGATGCCAGATGATCAGCACCTTCCAGGAGCAGAGCATCTGGGGAACATGCCATTCACCATGGTTGGGGATGCAGCATTCCCATTAAAAACCTACCTGATGCGGCCTTACCCTGGTAGGGACTTATCTACACAACAACGCATCTTCAACTACAGATTGTCTCGAGCGCGCAATGTAGTAGAAAATGCCTTCGGCATTTTGTCATCTCGCTGGAGGATCCTACATAGCAGGATCAACATACACCCTGACAAAATAAACAGCCTTATTTTGTCAGCTTGCATCCTGCACAACTTTCTTCTCAAGCCAATGGAAGTAGAGAGGTGGCTGAATACCAGTGGCCCAACTCCTGGATCGATGGAGAGCATTTCTACTGTTGGTGGACTTCGTGGTGCAAGGGAGGCCTACACAGTTCGAGACAAATTCTGCTCTTATTTCAACTCTGAGGGACATGTATCTTGGCAGAATGAAATGGTTTAATGGTCACCATAGTTTAGTTTAATTATTTATTTATTAAATTTAATTGATTTTAGAATTTATCACTTTCTTGATATCATAATGTATGTAAATATTTAATATCTTAATGTATGCCTGCTTTCCTAATCATTTAGTCTTTGATTAACATTAATATTAGACTGCACTAATCAATTATTAGCATATTTATGTATTATTACAAATCAATTTCAACATTTCTTATAGCTACTAATATTATTTGTTTGTTCAATAAAACAAATGTGTTACATATTTTTCGCTTAAGCTCTTGGTTTCATTGTTAACATCAATTAGTATTCCTGTGGTTCACTGGTGGCAGGTTATTGGAGTCTTTCAACATGAAGATTTATTTATTGAAATATCATAATTGTCAGTTTGTGGTCAAAAATACTGTTATTTTAAAGGACATTATGGAATTAAGATAATGTCTGTCCTGTACGTTGTTTTACTGTACATTTAAGTAACTGTTACAGTCGTTGCTAACGTCAGGCAGAACATTTTACCTCAGGTCGTAAGTTAACATAATTAGAGAATCTTACCTGAAAATCCGATGACATCTGCGATCTTCCTCCACGCTGCTGACTTCCTTATGTTGTCTTTGAAAAATCTGTGGTTTATTGCAAATATTTCAGGGTATTTCCCTACTTCATTGATGAGTTTTTCGTCGTCCATTTCGCTCCGCTACTACGCTACAGAAATTACCTGAAGTGTGTTGTTGTGACCTGGTAAATCCGGTAGGTGTCAGTATATTACAGTGAATGTTACCACGAGAGGCAAACGTTACATCGCCTATGCTTATTTCGCACTGAGGTTAGAGCATAGACAGTAAAATAAATTAGTAATTGATTTGGAAAATGGCACAACAGGGGAAAATTAAAGATTTAAAAGGGCTATGTATGTTATATATTTTTCCAATATGACTTTATTCAAGCTGTTAAATTAGGAATGTTAAACTAAATGTATATTGCAGCACAGGGTGAAGTCAGTATACATTAACGACGATTTGAGACAAATACATGTAAATTTAATATGAAACTATGTAAATGGCGCTCTGTGGCGCGGCAGGGTTCTGAACAAGGTCCTGAGCCGTAGCTGGGCGCCGCGGACAGACGCCGAATGGCGCCGCCGGTGTGTGTACACTCATAGAGAATAATGTGTTCGAATTTTAAAGACCTGGCGCTGCGCGACGCGGCGCTGCGCTTCTCGTCCGGTGTGCGACCCCCTTTAGGCGAGCTTGATCACTCGTTATGAACGAGTTACACACACACTCATGAAACGGTTAAGTGTGTTCACTTTCCTCTCTGCAGTGTCCGACAGCCCAGTTTACTTCCGCATGAGTGTGTGTGGTGACACTGCTGTCCTGATGCGCCTGTGTCTGTGTGGGTTACATACTGGGGTCACAGTGTGCAGCTGTGAGCATCTGTAAACCCATAAGCACTTATCATGTACAGACATGTTTGAAATGCACATTGATTGAAAATTCACAACTTTTTATTTGCAAGTTTAACTGAATTAAACATGCGACAGTGATTGAATTGTGTATGAAGTGCTCATGACTAGTGTTGTCAAAAATATCGATATTTCGATAAATATCGATACTGAAATATCTGAACGGTACCAATACTAATTTCCCGAAGTATCGATACTAGCCGAGCAGTCACTTTCACTTCTCTCAAAAGGCGCGTTGACAAACACCACACGTGACGCACTCGTCTCATTCGCTCTGGTTAAATAGCAAAAGTGAAGTGAATGGAAAGATGGCGAGGGCCGCGCCCCCGCGACCGGCTTTGGTTGATTGATAAAGAACACCACGAGCGGGCATGTCGGAGAATAGCGCAGACACGCGCAAAAAACACACCGCGAGCGGGCATGTCGGAGTCGGAGAATAGCGTGGACACGCGCTACACACCGCGAGCGGGCATGTCGGAGAATAGCGCGGACACGCGCTACACACCGCGAGCGGGCATGTCGGAGAATAGCGCGGACACGCGCAAAAAACACACCGCGAGCGGGCATGTCGGAGTCGGAGAATAGCGTGGACACGCGCTACACACCGCGAGCGGGCATGTCGGAGAATAGCGCGGACACGCGCAAAAAACACACCGCGAGCGGGCATGTCGGAGTCGGAGAATAGCGCGGACACGCGCTACACACCGCGAGCGGGCATGTCGGAGAATAGCGCGGACACGCGAGCGGGCTGCGGGCACCCAACAGATTGTTTGACTATCAATAATCCCTCACATCACTCATTTTTTTAAATTATTGTATAGGTGAAAACAGACTTAAGGAACAGGCTCCAGGGGTAGGCTACTATTTAGCAGCATATGCTCAGCATCAGGGGTGTTTGTTGTTTGGACAGACCTGCCCCCACTGCTAAAAAAATCCTCAAGGAAACACTGTAACTCTTCCCATTTGAACTTTTCTGAAACATTAACCAAGATGGCCTAATATTGTTGTTGATAAGAGTCTGTGTTGTCTCGTTTTAATTCTTAAAGTTAACATAATCTGACTGAGGAATCTTAGACAAGTAAATATTGTAACTGTGGTCAAATGTAAATTAACTGGTGCCTATTTAACTTTATTAAAAAAATATTATTTAATTCTGCAATTTTCCTTCATTAACGATTATCATCAATTTGATTACACAGATATGAATTAAACTAAACAGCTAGACAATGGCATCTCTGAATTCAATAATGACATGCCTTTAACTGAAAATTGAATGTTTAATCTTATTATTATACATTACTGACTCTCTATCCTCCAATTTGATACTGTTAAGTGCTTTTTTGTTACAGTATATTTTAATCTTTGATAACAGTAGGTAATAAAAATACATCATGTTAGCTCTGGTCCAATTAAAAAATATAAACAAATAGAACTCAGGACATTTTTGTTCATGTAAAATATACCTCATTGTCATGTTCTAGACTTGTTATATTTAGCTTTAAATAAAAAAAATACCCCCTTAATATTGTGGCAGTTTTTTCTCCGTGGTATCGAAAATGGTATCGAATATCGATATTTTTCAAGGTATCGTATCGAAGTTAGAAATTCTAGTATCGTGACAACACTACTCATGACTGTGTGTGTGTGTGGACAGACAGTGAAGCGCAGTACGATAGGAGCCTCTCTTCACCCGTCTCTAGCCGCCTCAGGTGACTTTAATCACCTCTGTTATTGCCGTCACAAGACTCAGATGTTCTGGACAGGGGATGAAATGGTAATGCAGTTACTGGCATGCTGTAGTCTGACCGTATGATGGCTTAAGCAAGCGGCTGGTGCTGTTAAACCCTTATTTTGGGCCAATGATGTTTTGCTGTGGGCGGAGCTAGCCACAAAACTAGACCAGTAAAATGTCAGTCAGTGTAATTGTATGTACTAGATGTATGTAGAGAAGCCAGGGCTCGAATTACGGCGCGGGATTGCGTATAATTCTAATCATTCCCGCAGGTCTCCCATTTATATGCGGGAAATTCCCGCAATCGTAATCCACACAGATTATAAAATCAAATCATTCTTTTAACAACTATCTGCCAGACGCAATTTCTCAAACAGCGTGAGTGTTCAGCAGTGCCGCGCGTCTTCTATCTCTTCTCTCAAATGTGTTGTGCAAGGCAAGCATCAAGCGCTGCGGCGATAATACACACTCGCGTTTAGGAGTCGGGACATGACGCAATATTCACTTGCACAATCGGGTCAGCAGTGCATCGTGACTGAAGTTTACCATTTGCACATCTTTAAGTCTTACCAGTTTAAACATTCAAGCGATTTTAAACTAATCAGTGCTCGCGCGCTCTCTGAGATGATTTTCTATGCGCACATTCATAGAAAATCTGCCTCAAAAACAGCTGGCAGTAACAAAAGTTATTTTTCGCGGATTATATTGCGGTCTTCGTGAGTATACTCTAAACAGTCGCTTTTGTCTTTAATAAGCATAAAACGCATGCCAGTATAATGAACACAGGATCCGTGCACTAGCTCTTAAAGTGACGGCAGCCATATGTGTCTGTCATTAATTTTGTTGTCAAAACAACCAAAGATAGCTTTAAAGACCCACTCCGATGAAAATAATGTTTTTCTAGGTGTTAACATGTTCTTGTGGCATTTTTCTGATGTTAGAGGACATATCTTGAGAAAAATCAGCTCAAAGTTGTATTTCTGAGTATTTCTACATTCAAATGGCTGTCAATCAGTAGCAGACGCTAAAATGCCGGCTAAAATAGACTGTAGTTGTGACGTAGTAACTCCACTGGGCGTCTCCACACGCGACGTCTTGGAGTGAAATAATGATCGGTGATAACTTTGATTAACTTCGGATAATAATAATTAACGTGTATATAATACTGTTGCCCCACCGGTATTGGGGGTGTAAGCTAGCGGGAGAGACAGAGCTCTCGGGGAGGGAGGGGGAGGGGCGTCTCCATGCCAACGGCTCCGCCCACAACGCAGAGGCGAATTGCTAATGAGCTACTGCCGCTCTGCTGAAGCGAAGTCCCAGAAAACGGCACAGGTTTTGAGATTTTGGCTAAAAATGGCATAATCATAATTTAAAGACCACTGGGAATGTTTAAAAATAGCTCAAAATATGATCGGAGTGGGACTTTAAGTTAAAGGAATCAGGATTAATAACCTATGTATTTAATTTATTCAGGACTAAAATACTAACCAGTGTTATTTTCCATTTGATTACTTTATTCAGTTTCTGTATACTAGTGTTAGACCTATTCAAAAACTTTTCTCTTTATTTGTCTTTATTTGTATCTTTATTCTATTGTATTTATTTCTGCTACTTTTTTCAATTTAATTAAAGAATTTAAATCAAGCTTCCTTGTGTTGTGTAAACTCTTAACAACAATATTACCCCATTGTAAAAATGCAATGAGCGCATTTAGGCAAGATAAATGTAATAATTTTGTTTGGAAAAAATGCTTTTCCCTTTCTTCCCCTCAAACAAAAAAAATCCCCCCCATGAGAATCATCTAAGGGGGGATTTCCCCCCCATTTTCCAAAACGAAATTCAGGCCCTGGAAGCTTTAACGCAGAGCAGTTTAATGTGTTTGTGAGTGTGTTTTCATATTCAGAGGGTGTTCACTGACCGCTCACAGATTCAGTGAGTGTGTGTTTGAAATGAAACCGCTGGAATCTTTCAGATCACATTCCTGTGGATGTCCGGCAGTAAAGCAGACCAACGCTCTCTCTCTCTCTCTCTCTCACACACACACACACACACACACACACACACACACACACACCCCATCTGTCCGAGTGCTGTGGTGATTCAGACGAGAGAGGACATCAGCTGACCGGAGCGCTGGGTTATGTGCTGCTCATGATGTGGTGTGCATTATTGCTCAAGTGACACCGTCTCGTGATGTTCAAGGGGATTTTATTTGTAAGGCAGAGCTGTGTTCAGATTCAGCTTTATTGATATATGTATGTGATGGTAGTAAATAATGCCACGTTTTAGTGGTTGACCGACATATCGGCCGATATTTGGCGGTTTTTAATTATCGGCATTGGCCGTTAAGGTTTTCTGTTTGGCTGATGTGACTTATTTTGACAGTGCGTGGGACTTTTTATTTACTTTGATTTTTATTTTGATGTTCTCAGCGCTTGAGCTTCCGAGCTCCATTCTCACATTTCCGTTTACTCCCCATACTGTCTGCCGGTGTGTCTTTGTAATGTTAATCTCCTCAGCTGAAATGGACGCCTGACAAGATTGACTGAACCCTAAACACAAAAGCTGGTATTGTCCACTGTCAAGGCATCGCAAACCCTTGCTGTTTGTGTGAACAACCTGATAAGTCCGTTTTAGCGAATCAGCGCGCAGTATTAAGGTCAGGTGACAAGCCTGCTAGTCACTTCGAAAAGATGTGCTAGCTGAGAGGAGTTTCATCAAAGCTGACAAAGTGATCGAGGATGGATAATTTCAACGATCTTGATGAACCCGTGATATCTTCTCCGCGGCGTAAAGAGCTTGCTAAAGCTGCACGCCACAGCGGTGAGGGGAAAGCTCCCTGTGTTGCGTCTACGGTAATCACAACAACTAAGTTTGTCAGGTCTCAGCCGTCTATGTCAGCTGAGGAGATTAACGTTACAAAGATTAACCGAGTGTTTTATTATATAGCATAGCAATTACTTGGTTTTATTTTAACTGAAACATGAAATGTGGAGTTATCTGCTTTTGCCAAAAAATTAACTAAATATATAGCCTATATATTTATTTAGTTTTAGTTAGTTATATATATATATATATATATATATATATATATATATATACTGTATAAAAACATACTTTCAATGAACTTTTAATTTTGTAAGTTGCCTGTATTTTTATAGTTATTATTACTTAATCAAAACAACTCTGCAGTTTGATTGATACTTGAAATGCACAATAAAAAAAAACATGATTTATGAAAATTATCAAGAATGGAGTTCTCTGTTTTTGCAAATGAACTCTTTTGTTGTAAATGTCCCATTAGGACAAGGGTGTGCAATTTTCAGAGTTTAATTAAACGTTCATGTTATATATTTTGGTTTGCATTTGTGAGTTAATAAAAATGTAACTGGTTGTGTAGACTTGGCACATAATATCTAAATATTGATAAATCAATCGATAAAGCCCTGAATCGAATCGTAACCGTATCGCAGAACTTTTTGAGGTATCGGCAAATATCGTATCGCTGGCTGAGAAAATCTATATCAGATCAGATCGTATCGTGATGAACTGTCCGATTTACACCCCTAATTTTTAAGGATTTCATCATGTCTGAGTGGCATACTATATTTAAGCCTGGCTCACACTACAGGAGTTTTAATGTTATTAAGATTATCGTGCCAGAGGAAGCGCCTCATGTCACTCAAAATTACAATGGAAATTCCCTCACCGTCATGATCCCGACGCCATCGGATCCGGGAACTGCGGGAAGTCCTATAGCTTTAGCCAAACAGCATGTCACTGACTACGTTTACATGCAGCCAATTTTCGGGTTATGGTCGGGTTAAGGTCACTATTCGGGTTTCTGAAACATTAGGAATAACCCGTTTACATGCGTGAGCAGAGAGAGTTTCTCCTGTATACATGGAATTGCAATATCCCGATGTAAACGGCGACGCGCGGTTAGCGTCAAGACGTACGGACAACCTTAAGACGCACTATGCGTCATTTCCGATTCTTCTTCCTGTATCCAAAGACAACAACAACAGCAGCAGCACGCGGATAATGAATAGTTTGGGGCAGATAGCGATCACCTTTGTTTGCGCTTTGGTGCTGGTACTGACCATAGACAGTAAAAGAGGTACTGACCTCGCTCCAAAAGTACGCTGTGCTGCGTCTCGCCCGGTCTCGCCATGTTTACTTCCGGTATACTGCACGCAGGTTTTTGTATGCGCCGAGAAGTTCCTCTACTCAAGACCAAGATTCCTTGCGAATAGAACATGCGCAGAACACACATCACTATGGGGATATGCCGATGCGCGTTTACATGACCAAAAATTCGGGTTAGAAAAGGGGTACCCCAGGTATCATATCCCGGTTTTTAAAATCCGGGATATGAGCATATTCGGGTTTTTGCCGGTGTTTACATGGCCGTGCGCGACCGGGTTATTGCTAATATCCCGGTTTTGAACGGGTTATTGGCTGCATGTAAACGTAGTCACTGTCCCTACGTGAGGATTTTCTCAAGAATTACGCATCATGTTATGTTGTGTGTGTGTGTGTGTGTGTGGGCTCATTTGCATCGACAATGTGCGATTATCTATGGTTTACTAGTTTTTTGTGACGTTACAAAGCAGAACGTGTCTCAAAAACCTAATCTGTACACTGTTTACAAGTGTGTCAGTTGCAACTTTTTATGGTTTTACATCATCAAATTGTGATTGGTTCATGAGATCCACCGATCGAGTCATAGAACGTGATAATCTGCCGATCGATCGGACCATCCCTACTAAATAGTTGATACTACATTTGGTTTGCAACTTATTAGGCAAGTGTTGCATTTCAAAAGTATGAATGAAACTCGGACATGCTTCATCCGTCATGTTGTTACTGTCACATGACCTACCAGCGTCAGTTGTTTCACTGTCAATCACAAATCCTCTCCTGTGGCCTTGTGGGATAGTAAAGTGTCCATCAAATGCACACTCCAGGATCTCAGTGGAAGCAGTGTGTGACCCGGGGACTTTCACCTGCTGTTTTCTGAGTACTGTATTGGGACCCTGTTGGCGTATGGTTTTCTCCCACTATAGGCTAGTAGAGGACGAGGAGTATTTGATTTGGGACGCAGCGTATTTTACTGTCTCTGTTTGATAGTGCTGTCTAACATGACATGTGCAGACCTCATCTTGCTTTCCCTTTTATGAGTTTCCTGATGGTGAGTTTCACAGCGCTGTCCCTCACAAACAAACGTTCTGATGGTGTGTTTGCTCATGGAGACGGTGCAGAGCGCTGTTGTCTTGTGTGCTTATCATGGGAAATGTTTGCTTTAAAAGCTTTAGTCACACACCGCATCCAGTGCTTTAAATGTCATTCATAAAGCTATCACACAATAGATGCAAATCCAGGACACCTGCCACACACACACACACACACACTCACTCTGTCGGGCCAAAAGCGAGTGGGCTAGTGCGTGTCAGGGCCAGTCTTGTTTCTTCTGTCATGTCCGGGCTTTGATCGGGCCACCGAATACCTACATCCAAAGTGTGTGTGTCCCCTGGGGCTCGAGGAGTTGATCTGAGTCAGGAGACGCTCGACACCGCTGCTCATTTCCCATCTTATACACCAGCCTACCAGAACACTTCAACATATAAGACATTTTAAACCATTTCCAGCTCTTTCAGAAACCAGCGAGTGTTTGAAATAACTTATTTGCGATCTGATGGGGATTATGATCGCAGTATGATGCAGAAATACAATATGCGATGCTAAAGAACCATTGCCAAAATATAAATACATTACATTTATTCATTTTGCCACTTACAAATGAGGAATACAGCAAACATTCATTGTGAAGAGAGAAATGAACACAAGTGCTCAAAATACCAAGTTTCAGACTTTGCTTAGAGAGTAGCATCAAGCTAGAATGGGGAGGGATTGAAGGAAAGATATGATACACACATGCTTATAGAAAATACCTGAGCCTGCCTGACGAACTTAAACATATCTTATAATCGTGTATTTGTTTGGTTTTATGTTTCATCTGTCTCTTCCCTGTGCCTTTGTTGCTTCTGCATCCCTGTATGTCGTAAATGAAAAATCTGACATACAATATGATATTGTAATAGTATTTCTCTAAATGTGCAAGTCTTTGGACTTAATGGACTTGTTTTGTGCATTGCTGTGATCAAACAGGCACAGCTGAATGAGTGTTTTCTTTTTATGTGAAATAATGCTAGTTTGATTCAGCTTGTTGTTTGATGTGCACGCCCGATCTAGTTCGATGTCAGTCCGCTGGTGAGATGCTGTGGATGTGTTGTCGTTCTATGGAGGGGTGTTTAGGGCAGTCCTGACTCAAAGCGGATACAGATAACCATCAGAACGCATCAGGCTGCAGTGTTTCATGTGTTGTGTCTGACATGCTCAACTTGATCTGCTATGTGATTGCTCCAGGGGTGTAGCGAGACCCTCATGACACGATTCGATACACATCACCAACTCACGATACCATATTACTGCGATACTCCGAGACAAATGATAAAAGGTTAACAAAAATCTACTGTTGATTAAAAATGCTAGATTTGTATTACATAGTGTGTGTAAATGAACAGGCTTGGACTCAGTGCTGAAACCCAAAGCACAGGACAATAGAGACACCAGAACAACAATATTCATGATTCTGGAGATGAAAACACTGAGTTATTTCTTGCACTCTGTCACTGACTAGATATATTTAATATAATGTCGGACACTTTTACTGCTAACATCAGACGTTTGCATTATCAGCACACACAGATATTCCCCCACTGCATTATTATACATTATATCTAATGTTATACTACCGCCGGTAGTTTAATGTAGTACTGACACTAAAACTTGATTTTTTTTCTCACACAGTAATTTTCACTTTGGGTGAAGTATATATGATACAGATTGTCACTATCCATGATACTGTACATATTGTTGCATTTTTGTATTGTGATGTGATATATTGTTGCTCCCCTATATTACACTCAGATATATTGTGGCCAAACCCGTCGGCCTCATACTCACGTGTGGTGTGTGTTGGAGACTGACATACACACGGGTGTTGTGTAGCTCTGGATCCTGATTAGTTTTGACAGCTTGCGTTGATTGTTATCTGCAAGCATTGCAGTTTGGGGATTAGTGTGTTAGGACACACACACAAATACACTTGCGCACACACACAAATACACTCACACTCGCACAAACTACACTTGCACACACACACACACACACACACACACACACACACACACACACACACACACACACACACACACACACACACAGAGAGACTCAGTCTGCATCAGGCTGAATAAAAGTGTTTTTCTTTCAAATGAACACACGTCTTACTGAGCCCAAACTCTAGGTAGTGTTTGTCTGTTACACGTTTCCATTGACGCGGTTACCCAGAGGGCCGTGTCTCTGATGCTCATGTACACGTGATGATGGTGGTGATGATGATGATGTCATGCATGCTTTCTCTTTCTCACAGCATATTTGCTGTTGTCTTTCATCAGTGGTTTTCCCCTGGCCGCGGGTCAGCTGGACGTCTCTGGTGTGTGTGTTGTAACAGCTGTGTGCTCTCTGAAACTCCCAGCATGTTTGACTGGCCCTAGTGCGATCTTGAGGGAACGTGTGTGTGTGTGTGTGTGTGTGTGCACATGTGCTGTAGATCTTAGTCAGGGTAGCGCCATAATTAATACATTTTTGGACAGGAATGAAAACAAGGGTGGGAGGTATTGAAGTACAATGTGTTCAGTGGATTGTACTGTTGTTGAAGAGGACTACGTTTTCATCCATAGCATTCATGACGTCCACCCTGATCAAGCTCTACAGTCACTAGGGCTAAGGGCTGCACGATTCATCGCAAGTGACATGAAATCACGCTTAAACAGATTTGGCTTAGCGCGATTATGAAATGTTTAATGCGCAGCTTGTCAGTGACGTACGGCTCTGTGATCAGTAGTAAATGCTGCTCTACCTGAACGCACTGCGAGTTTGAGTCGCTTATAACTAGGGGCGGGACAAAATATCCATTGGGCAATTTTTTGTTGTCCTTCTCCATGCGATACAAGAATCGATACTCTGGCGTCAAATATCGATATTTTAATTAAGGCGCTCTATATAGATTTCCCTGCTCCCAGCGTTGTTACTTCATGGCTCCTCAAGGTGGCTCTCAAGTATCAACACATAAACGTGAATATAAGTTAACTAGCCTAAGAAAAATAGTTTATAATGGGATGGCGGACTAGCCTGGTCCTACCAGACTCTCGTACATTTCATTTGCACAGAGAGTCTGGCCTCGCTCCATTGACAGGCGGTAACTTCCTTGTAGGCGGTGCTCTGTTGCAGTTTAAACTATTGGATCTGCCCAGAGTCACTCTGGATCTGACATAACCAATCGCTGACGTTTGGTCGTCACGTATGTCTACAACTCAAACTAGCGCACCTCAACATCATCGTTCTCAGACACTCCCTCTGTTCGCTGATTGGACCGGTAAAAAAATTTCTACTTGTGCTCCTAGTAAAACAATTTGGTCTTGAGCTAATTCTGGATTTAAACCTGGTAAAATGTGCATGATGGGAGTTATTCACTCATTTGACTGTTGCCGATGTCATCAAGCTCTCAGCTGATTGGTATGTCCCAGTGTCGCATGAGCGCTGCTTTGAGCTTGTGTGTGTGTGTGTGTGTGTGTGTGTTTGCTCATGGTGGGGTTTGACGACTCACTCATACAGGCTTTGTTCTGATGATAACATGAAAGAGCGTTTTGATGCTTTTCAATCTTCAGTCAGTGATTCTCTGGCTATCATGGACTCACTGTGCTGAAAAAGACGTCCTCCCATGATGATGATGAAAGATATGAGTAAAGCTGATTAGTTTTCACAACCAGGTCTGCTCTCAGAAATAATAAACATGTTTTTTAGCTGCTGCACCTTCAAAAACTCTCCTCCATTCAGATGTGAATGTGCCTCAGTGCAGATAAAGGGCATAGGAAATCTGTTTCATAACATTTTACTTAGCAGCATGCCTTAACCAATTGAAATCATGAAATTGCGAACAATTTAACAGTTTGCATAAATTACATTTTTAGGGCCTTATGAAATCCATTTTGATTTTTATCCTAGAAATCTTATATACCCATGTTTTTTTCTAGATTCTGTCAAATTAATGGTTTAATTAAGGTTTAATACTGAAAGAAAATCTTGTCAATTGAATTCATACTTAAAACATGCATAGCATTTTTTTTTATAAATGTTAATAAATCAATATATTATTTATTTATTGTCTTTAAAGTAAATGGTGTGATATCGTATCAGAAATGATGGACACTTATGAGGTGTTATGGAGTAAATGTGGACACTTGTGTGTTGATCTTCATCTGTGACGTCAGGAGCGAGTCGTGTTTGCAGTTCAGTTGGGTCTGCTTGATCGCAGATGTGATCGCTCATGATATGACTCTTAACCTCTGTCTTGTTGACTCTTGTGTGTCAGTGTGCCGGGCGTGATGACGACAGAGGTGGGATCAGAGACAGATGTGAAGAAGGAACCAGAGAAGGTTCCTGAAGCTCAGCATCAGACGGACCCTGTGCAAACAGACCAGCCCGACAAACCCGCCGACAGCGACGCCCAGCCTGTGGCCAGTGCCGCCCAACCAGAGGTAGTGTTGAGATCATTCAGTGCATCCGACAGCACACTGATCTGAATAAATACTGTATGCGGTAGGCTTGCTACGATAGTCTGTGTTGCCGGTGTTCAGAAGCAACACCGGTTACATCACTTGCCCACCGTTGATTTTTTTTGTAATAAAGTCATATAGTTCTAGGGGTGTAACGATTAGGGTTGCAAAATTCTGGGAATTTTCAAAGATGGAAACTTTCCATGGGAATTAATGGGAATTTAAGGGAATTAACAGGAAGTTATGGGAATTAACAGGAATTTATGGGAATAAACGGGAATAAAGTGGGAATTTTCAAAGTTGAGGGTTGGCTCTTCACAATGTTGTTTTCGTCAACGATGACGATAACGAAATTATTTCGTTGACGCACTTTTTTTTATGACGATAACGCGACGATGACTAGCTAAAAATGGCTCTAAGGCAGTGGTTCTCAAACTTTTTCGGTCATTCCCCACTTTGGACAAGGGGGAATTTTCAAGCCCCACCTGCCCCCATCGCCCCGACACAATGCTAATGAAATACGTAACAAGCTTAAAATGTTCCAATTTATTGAAGTAACAAGTAGTATCAGTATAGTAACACGTTGTATCTAAATACAAACTAACTATCTACATCAAATAACAGCAAGTTCAAAAATACAGAGAATGAAGTGCATCTGTGTCATAACTTGCATGAAATTCAAAAATAGAGAAAATAAAAGTGCCTCAAAAGTAGAAAAGAAATAAAAGTGCCACTTTGCAATCTGTTAAAAAAAGAAAAGAAGAGAAATCCATTTGGCAAGACAGGTCTATTTATCCCTGCATTAGTGACTGCAATGAGCCTGTTTTGCATTGCACAATTTCTCAAAGCAGGGTTGCAGGCTTGATACTGCCACTCTCAAATCATGTTCAATGTTCAGAGAAATTTCATGTCTTGTCGCAAGCCACAACATAATGACGTCACATATTTTCCAACCCAGCCCTCCGCCCCCACTTACGCATGAAACAGCTTCCAGCGCGCCTGGCCATCGGCGCGAAACATAGGCTACATATCTGTGGGCGCAAAAGTTTGTTCCGCTACAATTAATATGCCGACGTCACGTCAATCATTATTTTGGGGGTGGGGAATTCCTGTTACTTGTTGTCGCCCCCGGGGGTGAACCGGTCTAATAAGCGGCAACACACAGCTATAAGGACGGTTTGCTCTCACACGCGCTGCATTAATAGTCACACACACACACGCGCGCGTGCGCTCAGTCACTCTCTACTCTAGTGCGCGGTCTTGCTCCAGATTCCGGGAGATTGGATCTCATTTGCGGGCGTCAAGGAGCCGCTATCAATATGCAGGAGACTCCCGGAACATTTGGGATGTCTGGATAAAGATATAAAGGCATAAAAAGGAAAATTTCCTCCCGTTTGGCGCGCCCCACCTGTCACGTCTCTATTCCCCACCAGTGGGGCGCGCCCCACACTTTGAGAACCGCTGCTAAGGTGACTAAAACATGACGAGACGGTTTCGAGTTTTCGTTGACAAGACGAGACGGAACGAAAATGACTATAAGTCTGACGTTCGCAATGCATGTCATTTCTGCCTATTTTGCGTGAAATCTGTCTGTTTTGAGCTAAAAAGTATCAGCAATGCTGCCGCTTCCTATCATTGTTTTGGGTATGCATGCCGCGCGCGCACCAGATTCCACACAACAACACATCTGCGGCTGCGGCTAGTCACTCACCTCACATCTTCGAAGGACCATGGCGGCGAAGCCAATAAACGGGCTTGGTGGTCGGAAACGAGGAGATGATTTATGGACATGGACATACCGTAATTCCTCAAATAAAGACCGGGGCCTTTATTTACCTGAACTGCAGATGGTAGCCGGCTTTTATTTGAAGCAGGCTTTTATTAGAGGCAGGCCTTTATTTCTAATTCGCGATCCCCGCCCGCCCGCCAGCCAAGTTTCCATGGTGACGCGTCATGCTTGGCACGTGTTCACCACAGCCAAAATAGCGCTGTATGACAGATGTAGCGCTTTTATTTCTAAATATTAACAAACTTGCTTACCATGTCATCAACTATCTTCTATTCTGACTCTCAAATCCGTGTAAGTGAGTTTGTTTTGTCGTTTAAAACCCTTTATAAATTATCTTGATCTGTAACGTGAGATGGGCACCGCAGTTCAGAGATTCCTGTCTGTTGGATTTGTTACGTTACAGCGCGTGAATTCTTCAGTTTCTCCCGAAATACATGAAAGTAAGTGGCCGGTGAACTGGGAGAAGAATAGAGTAAACTTTATAGTTACTTACACTGTGTATCTGATATGAATAAAACACGTCGCCAAATATATTTGAATGGATTGTTATTGCTGCTTCCATAGACACCATTGTGTATTTTACAAACTATAAATGTATTGTTTTGCTATAAATCATGTCTATTTAAATGTCTGAAACCTAAAATAAACATGTGGTTAAAAACACTGAATAGTTGTGATATGACAACCGCTGAGCGAGTCCGTCTTTGAGTGTACACTAATTTTTCCCCGGCCTTAATTTGAGACCGGCCTTTATTTGTCCGCGTTGACCACGCCCCCGGCCACTATCAGAGGCCCGGCGTTTATTTGAATACCGGTCTTTATTTGAGGAATTACGGTACTTTCAGTTTCAGTATAATCCAGCGGTTCTCAAAGTGTGGGGCGCGCCCCACTGGCGTGACAGGTCTCCTCCAAACGGGAGGAAATTTTCCGTTTTATGCCTTTTTATCTTTATTCGTTCATGGCGAGTCCGCATCGTCAAATTCATCTTTGCAGCGACACCGAAAACACCAGTTTATTAATAAACAATTAAATGTCTCCTTGCTATTTTTTTACACATTCATAATCATTACTTTTGCCGGTTCTTTGTGTGCAAGCTTTATGCGTGCGGTCGTGCGCTTGAGTGCGGCTATAACGCTCAATATCCCGTATAGCCTATTTAAGTAATTAAATTAATATAAAGGGTCGATTTGTCCACTAATGGCTTAAATGAACAACTACTAGTCGACTAGAATAAAGACTTTAGTCAGAGGCAGCCCTTATTCCACATATTCTCGAACCAGCAGGCCATTCTGTGTTGAGCGCGCGACCCGGAGCTGAATGAGCGAGCGGAGGGATATTGAGAAATGCGCTCTCCGCTCACATGCTCTGATCGGAACAAAGGAATATTAAAGTAATTAACCATTAGTTTATATCTTATACACTGCCCATACACTACCCATCATTTTAATCCCATATCAAACACAGTATGTTATGTCTATTTTATCTAGGCCTATTTAAAAAAATATATATATATATCACGTTTTTAAGTAGGCTAAAGCCAGAGAGCTGTGTGCATTCTTCTTCCCTTTGCCACATCATATCTCTGTGAGATGGGCATTTCAGCTGTTTCAGTTTCACTGAAAACAAAGTAAGATCTCAGCTGAACATTGAGCATGACTTTTGAGAAATTGTGCAATTCAAAACAGGCTCATTGCAGCCACTAATGCAGGGATAAATAGACCTGTCTTGCCAAATGGATTTCTATTCTTTTCTTTTTTTAATAGATTGCAAAGTGGCACTTTTATTTCTTTTCTATTTTTGAACTTGATACCAATTTTGACACAGCCGCATTTTATTTGCACTATTTTTATTTTTTTTACTAAAATTGACTAAAACTTGACTAAAACCTTTTTTTGTTTTCGTCGACTAAAACTTGACTAAAACTATTACGTTTTTAAGTGACAAAAATGTGACTAAAACTAAAAAGCATTTTCGTCCAAAAGACTAAGAGTAAAACTAAAAGGGCTGCCAAAAACAACACTGGCTCTTCATAGGGAACTTAAATATAGTTGAGGAAAGTATATTTTAACATAATCTTGACTAAAACAAACAGATGCCATTCAAATACACATGAATATCCATGCCATTCCTCAATCACATGCACATAGAACACGGCTCACTGCATGGCTATTGAGACCACACCCCCTACTGGCACTGTGCATGCCTCCATCACTGTACAGAAGCCCAAAGCACAAGACTATTGAAGGCACACATTTGAGCCTGTGGACTAAACAAAGTGAAGTAAGTTTTGATGATATTATGGGGAAATATATTTATTAAATGTTTAAATTGCAAATATCACATACAAATGTATTCATCTAGTAGCAATGCTGATAAGTTAGATGCTAAATAAGCTAGCATAACTTTATTTACCACATAAGGCAGATGCTAGCTACCTCATGTGGCTGTTTTTCTCTGCCTCCTGCAATATGTTTTCAAGATCATTCCAGTTGTTTAGCTAGCCTTACTATATGTATCTGTTCATGCCATTGCATTAGTATTCTTACTAGGGTTGGCCCCCCCCCCCCCCTGGTTTCCATGGTGACGCGTCATGCTTGGCACGTGATTCATCACAGCCAAAATAGCACTGTATGACAGATTTATCGCTTTTATTTCTAAATATTAACAAACTTGCTTACCATGTCATAAACTATCTTCTATTCTGATTCTCAAATATGTGTAAGTGAGTTTGTTTTGTAGTTTAAAAAACCTTTATAAGTTATCTTGATCTGTAACATGAGATGGGCGCTGTGTTTGGGGTGCATTTTTGAGTGAGTGGGGTTGGGGGATGAGTTATATTTAACCCAATATTCCTGTTTTTGTTCTTCCATGAAACAAGTGATTGTTCAGTAAAATAATTAAAACTTGTTCTGTTCTACTTACAAATAAATCTGTTGAAAACATTTTGCATGGATGTTTTCTTATGACTTTTGTTTATATTTATGCTTGGATATGATACAATGATCGATTACATTACAATGAATTCCCAGTTAGTTCCCATTAATTCCCATGGAAAGTTTCTAATTTGGAATATTTCCAAAATTCCCCAGCTTAACTTCCCATGGAAATTTACTGGAAATGTTCCGCCCCTTTGCAACCCTAGTAATGATACACGTATTCGTATTGAACGGTTCGTTGGAGCATTTTTCCTGCTGACCAAAATTTTGTTATTTCAAATGTAGGCGTGTCGCGCGTGGCAAGCGCGCTCATAATGTAAGAGACGCCGGCGTGACCACAACATTACCCAACAACATCAAATGGCAAATGTAATGTAAGCGTAACGAAACTGAGCTGCTCATTATTGTGTGGTTGACGGACCGTTTATCAGTTTGGACCAATGCAGTGCGAGCTGATCTTCATCATCAGCACTGTTAATACACAGCGAGATCCAGTAAAGAAAGCATTTGAATTCGCCACTGAAGTAAAAACATCGCTGCGAGATCTAGTGAGAAACATTCACATTTCTCCGTTATTAACGGATCAAACAGCGCTGACGTGGAAACCAGGAAGAAACATTATGCCATGAATGAACTATCCAGTGTCCACAGATCAGCACATTCACCATGGGTTTACTGGAGTAACACTACTAACTGTAACCATGGGAGTTTGGCAGGAATAGTAGGCTATAATGCTTTCAAGTAACATCACGTCGGTGTTATTTTGACATTATGAATACAATTGCTGCCCTCAAATGTTAATCTGAACTAAAATAAACGTGTTTATAACTACTACAATATTACATTTCATTTTGTCCAAGGAGCTGTTTTGTTTTATAAGCTCCTAAGAAAAGTCAAATATAGCTCCATCATTGCTCAAAGTAAAAAAAAATCATACTTTATGATGTTAGTTTTAATAAAAATTAGTGCTGGGCAACGATTAAAAAATTTAATCGCGATTAATCGCATGATTTTCTTGCGATTAATCGCGATTAATCGCATTGTTACGCGCAAAATTGAATAATGAATTCTAAAGTAGTGTATTGTGCACTTTTGATTTAAATGTACTGCTACAAAAGTGCAATAACATGTGGTTTGCAAAAACTTTAAACAAATAAGGTGCTTTTATACCAGCAGTATTCCCTTTACACAGTATCAATAAAATATTTCTTGTAAATCTCAACTTAAACATTAACGTAATCAAATAAAATATTTAAACAAAGCTATTTGCCACTGCCAGGGCATTACCTTTTATCTAGCTTGTTAAAACGAGTCCAGTTTTCTTGTTTTTTTTTTTTTCTGAACAGGTATCTTGTATCAGGGAGCAGCAGAATGTAGTCAAAGGGTCATGATCACTACTACAGATATAAGTCGACCAATGTTACTTCTCTGATAGCAGCTTAGGTTTGGTCATGGCATGCCATGGTTTCCCACGTAAGATTACATTAAACAGAGGTAAAGCCCAATTTATACTTCTGCGTCGAACTCACGCCGTAGCTGTGTAGCGCGCGTAGGCCTACCCTGACGTGCATCTCTCCAAAAATGTAACGTCAATTCTACGCGTACCGCAAGCGCTGTGATTGCTAACTGCTCCCCGGGTTTCACACTCTCCCTCATGTGTAATTGCGCGTCAACGCGGACAACGACGCAGATAAATGAAAACCAACGCGTAGTCTATAGCGTTGAGGCTCCGGCGTAGGTCCGACGCAGAAGTATAAATCAGCCTAGAGTGAGGTGAAGTGGTCGAGCACAGGTGCAGCGACAAGCGGGTGCGTTCCTGTGAAACTGTTGCGGTCATGCTCGCCTCACGCACGCGCCCGCGCGTTGCCGAAGTTGAATTGTCTAACTTTTTGTACACGACGCGCAGCACAAATCATTGGAAGAGAGACTGATCCTCGGCTCGCTGTTTGTGAGTTTCCAGAATCTAAATAGTTATCAGGACATCAACAGGAGGGAATTCACATGGCAGAGCATCCCCGCTAAACTAAACGCAGGCCTATCAGGTAAAGTTATGTATAATTTTAATTTAAGTTAAAAAGGCTACAGCTGCGTAGCGCACAGAAGCCGTTGCCATGGTTACTATCCATAGAGCGCCTGTCATTCACTCGCGGAGCGCTGTCTCCCTTTCTGTTCACCTGAGAGAACCTGCCAAAGCCTCTCCACTGCTTGTTTGGGTGGGTTATTTGCTGGCTGACCAACATCCCACCCCTCCTGTGATCATGGTTTGACTGTAGGCCTATTTGTATTCAGAGCCAGTGAGCAACGGACTTTCAAAATAATAATAAAAAAAAAACTGCGTTAACGCGTGATAAAAAAATTGTCGGCATTAATTAATAAATGCGTTAACGCGATAATAACGCGTTAACTTGCCCAGCACTAATAAAAATATAATTAAAAAAATTAAATCAAGGAAATTTCTCTGGCATTTCTTTCTTTTTGCTGTATCGAAAGCGTACCGAATCGTGACACAAGTGTATCGTATCGAACCGAACCGTGAATTTTGTGAACCGTTACACCCCTACAACAGACACTACAATTAAAAACTTAACGTGTCTAGTTGATAAATCGTGAGCCGAACGGAAATCTAGCAACAGGAGTTAGATTTCATTTATCACGAGAGTGACGAGCTGACTGACAAGATAATGGCGGAATATATGATGTTAAAGTGAAATGTAAAAGCGCCTATTTAAGCGAATTTGTCGTACTGTTTTGTTGTTGTGTTTTTCATTAAGAGTAATAGGCTAATGAACTCAATACAATTCAAGCAATCCGCCCCCAAATTGGCGCCAATTTGAAAGTGAAACTAAAATGTGCACGGCTGCATTTAGGGATGCACCAATCCGAAACTCAGTATCGGCTCCGAAACTGCCATTTTTGCGGATCGGGTATCGGTCAGACGAGGCCGATCCAAGTCCGATATTGTGCGTAGGCCTATACTATTGTGTTATTGTTAAGCCCCACAAAAGGCACAAAAACATTCTAAAGCACCATAAAGTTTTCGTGCACTCTATTATAAGTGTTCTGAAGACAATATATAGTAATGTGAGATAGAAATTAATATTTAAGTAATTAAATTTAAGATCACGTGAACTTTTTTCCCTCCGCTGCGGCTGTCAGTCATTCTCCATTCAGCATCAAACAGCGCGTGGCGTTCGGGTACGGCAGTCAACACGATGAAACTCTCCAAGATGATTCAATGTTACTATTATTATACTTGATCTGTAGATAAAGCTCTATGGTTTCGCATAAAACAACTTTATCTTGCTGGACTTTATTGCAAAGAGCAATGTGTAACGTTTTACCAAATTTAGTGCTACACTTATTGTCTCTTATTTGTTCCCCACTAAATGTTTTTTTTTCACTAAATGTTCAGATTTTATACAATTATTGTGCACTTGTGATTTTACTAGACTAAATTTTACTGCTGAATTATCCACTAATCTAGTTTATAATAGCATTTTTGTCATAGATTATGATCATACATTTTTTGAATTTGCTGTTTTTCTTTTTAATGAATTTCTCTGTATTAAGTAGATTGTGTTTAACACACAAAAGAGTGATTATCAGTTCAACTCACAGAGAGTTATAGAAATTCTACTTGATTAAAAAAAAAAAAAAACTACGCCGGTATCGGATTGTTATCGGTATCGGACGATACTCAGAATTTATGGGATCGGATCAGATCGGTTTTGAAAAAGCAGTATCGTTGCATCCCCAGCTGCATTCATGACAGTGCCACGGGCGCGCGGAAGTAGTATTCATACTTCCATAGGAATTCGGACGTTCGCAATTTACTTTGATTTTAAATTAGCAATTTAAAAGCCATGCCCCCCCCCCCCCCCCCCCCCCCACATCGATTAACCAGTGGGAAAATATCCTCACCATCACATCCCTAGTATGCAGAAATAATGACACTAGTGTCTGAACTGATTTGACTCTTCAGTGTTGACTGTGTCGGTCCCGCAGGAGAGCCGGAGCGCGGAGCCAGAGAGCCCGCAGGAGGAGTCCTCGTCTCCCGATCCCAGCAGCCCTCCTGCCACCGGCGGACAGAAGAAGGAGAAGGGCATCTCTCGCTTCCTGCCTCCATGGCTTAAACGGCAGAAGTCCCAGAGCCAAGACCAAGCCTCCGAGAGCGCAGAGCAGCCCCAGAGCCTGAGCCCGAAGGAGGAGGAGGAGGAGAGCGAGCCGAAAGCCCAGCCGGACGGAGCAGGAGCCGCCCCCAACACAGAGAAAACAGAGGAGGAGAAGGAGGAGAAGCAGGAGAGCAGGCCAGAGGAGGTGCAGCTGGAGGAGAACGAGAAAGAGGAGGAGAAGTCAGTCGGCAGTGCTGACACACAGGTGAGAGACACGCGCTGCTCACACACACACGGGCCACTTTTATTCCTGTCGTTTTCATCTACAGTGTTGTAATATAATCCTTTAATCATTAATCATCATGATGGGCATGAAGTGCTCGTTTGATAAATTCAAAGCGGTGAAGAGACTCAGTGCCCTGTACTCTGTCTGAAGAGTAAAGCAGTGTGCAGTGATCTACAGTGCCCTCACACCTGAAAGCCTGTCACCCTTGACCCCAGTCAGGTGACCTCCTCGCTCTGTCATCTCCGGTTTCACACAGGCTGAATCTGAAATCGCCCCCATACCCTTAAACGGGGTGTTATTTGTGGGAACAGCCATTTGTAGTGGTGTCTGAAACCATAGTGGATGTCATCGAGTGTGCTCATTCAATCCCATAATGCACTGCAATAACGAGTGTACAGCCGATGTCTAAACTCACGGCCTTTATTACACTGCTGCTTCAGCTCAACTGTGTGTCTGCCTCATTCGCCGACGCTGGGAACAGGCGTTTCATGATGTCGTTGTAGTGACGGCCAGTTTCTGCTAGGAGGCTGAGTAGACGGAGTGAAAGATGACGCGTTTCCACTGCAAATCCAGGTGGTTTATTGTTATATCGAGGAGAACCGAAGCATGATGAAAGATGACGATAAAATAAGCGAAATGAAACTGAATGAAATGAAAACGGTCAACTGAAAGTGAGCGTCCCAGCTCCTCACCCCCTGTCCACACGCAAGCTAACAGGTAATGTGCACCTATACCAAGTGACGTATCAAACTGGAAGTGAGAATCTCAGCCCGTACCTGGCACCTAGAGTCGTGGTGTTTGAGCTGAGGATCGGCTCAGATAAACCTGTGTGTGATCGGACTCTAATCCTGATCAGATGTGGACGCTGTCACACTGAACCACATGCTTCTGGCAGAAACCATCAGCATCCGCCCGCTGACATCATCCAGCAGCCATCCGCTCGGCTGAAAACATGAGAGCGCTCGCGTGTGTGTGTATTAACTCTGTGTGTGTGTGTGTGTGTGTGTGTGTGTGTGTGTGCGCAGCCTGTGAGGGAGGAGAAAGAGGCAGAATCGGAAGTGAAGGAGCGCAAGGAGGAGAAGAAAGAGGAAGAGCAAGTGATTCAGCAGGAGACGAGTGTGCTGTCGCCCCTCAGACTCAACAAGAAGATGAAGATGGTGGTGTGTCACGTGACTCTACTGGACGGCAGCCAGTTCTCCTGCGAGGTGGAGGTGAGACCTGTCTGTCTGTCTGTCGTGATGTTTTGTGAAGTCTTTGGTGTGGCATCATCACTGTTGACAGTAGGTGAGGGGTCGTTCAGTGTACTGCTCTAGTCCTGTCTGTCTGTGTTTTACTCTTCTTTATTTTATGATAACTCAGGATGACCATAATCCTGTTGTGTGTATGGAGATGAGTGTGTCGCTTGGATTTGTGTCTATACTCTGATAATCTCCAGCAGTGCCGGTGAAATCTGACATGCACGCATCATCTTCCCTCATGGGCACCATGGCAACACGATCTGTCAGCAGTACACGTGTGTGTGTGTGTGTGTGTGTGTGTGTGTGTGCACTAGTCTGAGCAGCATGCGTTGTTAATGAAGCTCATTTAAATAGTGTGTGTCCACCAGCCCCATACACATGTTTCTTATAAATATATGACAACCCTTCAGTGGAGGAACTAGACATTCATATAATATAATTTATAACCCAGGGTTTGAAATGAACACCCACCACCCACCAAATGTGGGTAAAAATTTACCCACCAGCGGGAAACGCTGTCAAATCACGAGCCTAGGGCTGCACGATTAATCGAATTTTAATCACGATCACGATTTTGGCTTCCCACGATCAAATTCGCGTGATCGAGCGATATTTTAAATGCGTCATTCAGTTCACAGAAAGCTTTTTTTTGCCAATCTAGCGCACCGTAAACCAGTGTCTGATCACGTGCCTCCATGAGCCCAGGTGCGCGAGAGAGACCTACGGTCTGCGTGCGAGCGACAGTGCACGAGAGAGACCGCGAGTGTGTCTGCGTGCGAGCAACAGCGCGCGCCTACCGATTGTGTCGCGCGCGAGAGAGACTGAGTGACAGTGCGCGTGAGAGACCGAGTGTGAGCATTAGTAAATTGCATTAGTAAATTGGTACATACTACATATATATATTTACTATTTATACCATGGTCTGGGTGAATACTCGATTCTGATTGGCTGCAGGGTGTCCGTTAAAAAGTGATAGAGGACACCTAAAGTAGTTCTGGTGAAACTGCCTGTTTACCATTCGAAATTAATAAATAAATGCGCTGCCTACAACAGCTGTGTGAGTAACCATAGCAACAGGCAGTCAACGTTAGTTAGATATTACATAGCCTACTACAATGAGCGACTTCGTTCGTTATTTCATCTTCAGTCTCTCACGGACTGACGGAGCCCAGTAAGCCCGCAGACTGCTCTCGCATCGATGGCCTGGCTGTCACCGACTTTATTTGACGGCTCTCCAGTCCAGCATCGGAGAGTCGACCTACAGCGGTGCTTCGGAGGCTGTGGTTAGTGTAGACTAGTGTAACACAAAGTGTTTTATGTGCAATAAAAAAATAACTATGCCTACCTTTGTGTTTCATGAAAAAAAAAAAGCATTTTTGAACCTGAAGGGTTCTACAAGCTGAGCGGACTATAAATATCTCAAGTTGCTAAATAAATCGTCAGGCAAGTTATTATTTGAAAAAACTAGATTTAGCCTAATTAAAATATAAACTAATGTTTTAAAAATGTTTTATTTGGCAAGTGACCATGGTATAAGCGGGTTAATGCCCTTCGAGGTGACCGTTGTCAGGTTTTAATGGACTTCGGCGGAGGCAACCGTCCTCCGCTGCGCGTCGGCCGGTTTACACCTCGCCGTCGTCCATTAAAACCTGACAACGGACACCTCGTCGGGCATTAACCCTTACATAAGAGGCATGGAAGTTCGATTAATGGACTCCAATAATCAGTCCTACAAACGTCTTGTTTTGACCTATTGTTTAACAAATAGAAATAATTTGAGCACATAAACTTTCACATGGAGAATTAAATAGATTAAATTTATGCAGTAAGACTTCACAACTAATCACTGACACTGTAGGCCTACCACAACATTTTACATTTATTAAGCGTCAAATAACAATGACTCTGAATTTCATCCATTAATCGAACTTCCATAGTGCAGTTCTGCCTTGAAATGTTCTCATTTGGTTACATTCTGTTATGGAATATTTGTTTTTTTATTGATTGTATATTTTGCGTGTTTTATTCACATCCATTATGCAGGTACAATGCAAGTTTATATTTTGCTTCCTAAAATAGATTTACACAATGTAAAATGTAAAATAGTGCCCTGTTGAAGTTTTGCTACATTTTCTTTATTGTTTTCTTTATTCTTTAAGGAAATGCACTGAATTTTGGTGAATAAGAGGACCTATTTTATTTAGATACACATACATTAGCAGAAATGTAGCACAATATGGATGTGAAAGCAGTTATAATTAGCCTATGTGGCAATAAAATTTGTTTTGGTTAAAATCAACAAATAATCGTGATAATTAATCGTGATCGCAATATTGATCAAAATAATCGTGATTATCATTTTGGCCCAAATCGTGCAGCCCTACACGAGCCAATTAGGTATTACTTATTATGTTTGCTCATATTGCTGGGGAAGTTTGTGTAAGTCAAATCTGCGCAGATTTAGCAAGTGCTCAACTCTTGAGATCATGATATATTAAATAGAGCGTATTGCGCAGAATCTGCTCATATGTGGCTTACTTGAACACACTCGTCACTACGCAACAAATAACGGCACGCTTGTTCATTTGCTTTGAAGCAATAGTGAAGATTAAAAAGCATTTGGTGAACAGAAAAGACATTGCTATTTTCCAACATCCTACTTTTTTGATGTTCTTTGTACTGTATTGATCATCTGTCCACCGAAAATATATTTTTGATGAAAGAGGAATGGAGGAGATGGCTGGATGACAGGATTTTATTTGAATAAGAAATGAATTATGAAATCCAAATTGTATTATATATATATAAATGAATGAAAGGGATACTGTACATCCAGCCGGTTGTTCTCTCAGAATAAGCCCCCTGACAGGATGAGGACCCGACGGGAAGCGTTGGAAGAGGGGGTCTGTGGAGGGGTTGTATCAGCCTGAAGGGGTTATTCTGAGAGAACAATCGGCTGGATGTACAGTATCCCGCTTATTACACGCCTACTTGCCACGTAAGTATATAATTAGACACAAAATATTGATCTGAGTTGAAATATTTTATTATCTCTTTAAACGCTAAGTTCAAACTAGACGGACATTTAAGGGATACGGTATACAGTCATACCACTTATTACACTGCATTTCGCCAATAAATAATTATGGAGATAAGAGATTGATTTCAATGTTTAATATCCTATAATCCAACAGTGTACACAACAATAGTCACAAAATAGCGGCAGCTGCGTTTGTACGAATCAAGAGAGAGCGAGTCCATGATGCTGGATGGCACAATTTGATAACTGTACACAAAATATTGATATTGAGTTTTAATATTTTATGAGCTCACCAAATGGAAAACTTCCACGGAAAAAAAAATTTTCCTAGCAAGAAAACGCTGCTGACTTCAGGGACCCGGATGAGCCTGTGTTTGTGTTTTAACCTGTTGTTATCTGGGAGTAACATATCGCTGGATGGCGCGATTGACCAATCAGAATCAAGTATTCCACAGAGCCCTGTAATAAATATATAAATATATATATATCATCTTTTTTCTTCTCTTGTTTGCCTAGTAGAAGTTCTGAATGGCCGGTAACTTAAAAATTTTGTAGCCCAATTGGCCAGCGACTGAAAAACTTAATTCTAAACCCTGAATATAATATAATGTAATATAATAGATTTGCGTGTGTGTGTGTGTTCAGTAGCTGTAATAGGATCAGTCATTGTGCTGACAGGAGCATTTAAGTGCATGGTGACCTCTGACCCTGCAGTGATTTGGTGGGTGTGTGAAGTGTTTCGGAGGACAGATAATTGGGGGCCTGCTGTCAGTGTTAAAGCACCAGTGTCTGCGTCTGCTGCTGGGTTCCACACACACACACACACACACACACACACACACACACACACACACACACACACACACACACACACACACTAACCGTCAACGCACTGTAGATACATTGATTTTGTAAATGTAGGCCAGTACACATTTGTGTGTTAAAAGACTCACATAAAGACAAGTATATTGGCTATATAAAACAGTATAATGGATCTGTGCGCCAGCCCTTAAAGTGACAGCAGCCTAATATACTCACTGCCAAATTATGAGATACTATTGAAAATATCTATATGCCAGTTTTCCCCATGGTATCAAAATAGTGGCCAGTGAAAATGTTGAGTGGCTAGTAACTGGAAAACCACTAGCCACAGTGACTGGTGAGCAAAAAAGTTCATGTCAATCCGTGGTTATCAACCCTGAAACTTTCCATTGTGTATGTAGCACCATGAAAATATGACTTTTCATTATTTTGAATGGATCATATACAGATAGCAAGCAAAGAGCACTCTCTTTACAATCACTTCAGTTCAGCGCAAGCTCAATCTTCCAACTCTCCCGTTATAATCGATGAAGCTGCACAAACAAGGTCTTTATTACATTGTGTTTACAGTTTGTTGGTTATAATCCCAAGCATGGAGAACAAAAGCTTTGTTTTGTGTGGTATTGAGTGGATTCGGACTAACTTAAATGCCTCTGATCGGTCATTGCTTTCACACACTCAACTCAGCATGTCTGTGATTGGCTACAGTGATCAATGCTTGAAAAAACACACAAGCCCACACACACATAAATCAAAACCTTTGACTTCACAGAGCGTGATCTGCGGATGCTGGAATGGGAGTAGTGCAGGTGAGTGTTGGGATATGATGTTCTGGGGTCTCATTACTGGCCGCTCTGTGAGCTTTCAACAGGCTCGGCTTTGTCCCGTCACCGGAAAGTGCTGAGGCATCACTAAGCGCCATTGTCCTGGTGTGTTCATGCACGAGACGGTGGCATGTTTGCTCAGAGATGAGCGCGACTGTCTCCGGGTCGCCCGTACGCATAAGCCGAAGCTCCAAACAAAGCATTCCAGACGGGACGCTTTATGGGGACAAAGAGGGGCTCATGACTGCTGGACGACCCCTCATGGATGTTCGGTGTTTCGGTCCGTCCTTACTGCTCTTCTGCTTTGTGTTTCTGTCCTCATGCCAGGATTAATTCTGCTCTCTGGCTGAGACGAGAGCGTATGGATGATCCACACGAGCCAATCACAGCGCACGCACCTTCAGCCAATCACAGCGCAGTGACCTATATAACAGAAGCGCTGTGTTTTTAATGCCGTAAGTGCAGAGATCCAGCCGTGTGAAGCCGAATCCGGATGTTTGAGAGCGTGTGAGTGCTCTTCAATGTCCTGGTCATCATGAGACTCTCCTGATCAGGGTCGAGGGACACACGAGGCCACAGCAGAGCTCCCACGAGTGTGTGTGTGCTTGACGCTAATGCTTCCGGACGCTCCTTCACAATGACGCTCTGTGATTCCTCCTGTACGTCGCCGATCCTGAATAAACCCTCTTCAAACATCCCATCAGTGATTCTCTGTGACTTTACAACTCAATTATTCATCTTATTGTTCAGGCTGCAGTTGGAGCTCCTTCTTTTGTTCTCATTCATGTTGCTCTTTCTTTCATCATGTTCTTTTAGGCTTTCACTGTCGTTCATTTACTCTCTGATCCATTCGTTTCTTTCATACAGACCGAGTCTTTTTATCACACACAATCTACTGCTGTCCATATGTCTTCTGAATGATGCTGTAGTTCAGCAAGCAAAAGGCCTTTTAGTATTATTGTAAAAACATTCAGAAATCAGTGGAATCTGCACAGATATTTATAAAACAAGCGTAAGAATATCTTATATGCTTAGCAGTTGTTAAATTGCGAGGGCATCTAATGTCTTCAGCTCTTTCACAGATTTTCTATAGGATTTTGGTCAGGGCTACTCAAAACATTCATCTTTCTTAGCTGAAGCCGTTGTTTTGTTGATTATGACGTGTGCTTTGGATCAGTGTCATGCTGAAAGGTGAAAGTCCTCTTGGTTCAGCTTTCTAGGTTCTGGAGATCTGACCTGGACGTGTGTTTGGTCAGAGACAGATGGAGAATATGGGAGATGGTTGTCAGAAAGAGCTGCAACTCTTGTAATGTTGCTGTCGGCCTCTTGACAGCCTCTCTGACCAGTTTTTGGAGGCACACCCTATTCTTGATGATGTCACCGTTGTGCCATACTTTTCTCCACTTGTTGATGACCATCTTCCCTGAGCTCAAGTGTATCTAGCCTTGGATGTGTTTTTGTAGCCCTGACCTGAGCGACACCTCAACAATAACTGTTTAAATGGACAGCAGTGGTCTAATTATTGACCTTATTCTGAGTTAGACAATATTCTGATGGAGGGGTTTACATGAGTTGCTTTCAGGGTATTCCTTTCATGTTCCCGTTTTACATGTTATAGAACACAGATCGATGAATGGCACACGTCATTACGACACCATTCCCTCCGTGTCAATATACGGTCCGTCTTCGTTATGGCACCATATAAGGTTTTGGGCTTTTAATTTGTATTTTTACGAAAGCTTCAAGTGCAGTTAAAAGTCTGTCATGCTAAAGACCTCATGTAGCTCCGCCCCTTTTCAGCGCTGCGCTCGTTGTCTTTTGTCTTCCGGTCTGTATTTTCGCAGCGATCTTGCGTATTTGTGAATGAACGGCTCGTTTTAAAATCTTCCCGGTCTACTGACATTTAAGACATCTGCTTTAAACATTACAATCCTCATGATAGCTTTCGTTAACTTTACATTAGGTAAATCCACTTCAAAATCCACTTACTCCTGGACAGCGATGCCATAGAGATATACAGATAATATTCTGAAGATGGCCGCACGCTTGTTTCTCTGGCGCATAAGGTCTTACGTGCAAATAGACGAGGGCGGAAACAAACTCTGAAGCCATGCTCTCTGGTTTGCTGTCAAACAGTTGACCACTGCCGTGTGTGTGTGTCCTGTCCCACACGACTTTACTAGTGTGATTTAAGGTGTGCATAATGCACTTCAATAATGCGACTATAATATGAATACTCCATGGCTTAATTCTATCTGTTTACTTCGAGTATGACTTTCGACGGATGAAGGTAATAAGAAATCCCTGTTTACATTGTGGTTTCTTAGAGTATTGTCTTAATCGGCATAGTATCAGAATATTGTTGTTCATCTAAACGTACTGAATGAGATCCTGTTGATGCTTCGTAACCTCAAGGCTCTTGTAGTAGCAGCACCCAAGATGTCAGAAATTACTTACAAGAACAGCTGAGATTTATTTGGAGTTAATCAGAGTCACAAATACAATAAATTAAAGCTACATCCAACTGTTTGTTTACTTGAGACGTAACTGACTGTGTTTATGTGAGAACTCCAGAAGGGAATAGGACATTTTCCTGTGTGTATTTGACTCTTCATGCCATGAAAGAGAACGGTTTCTGACTATCTGTGCATGTGCTACAGGTGTGTGTCGGACTGCGTGAAAGTCGAGTTTTAAACTCTCCTCAGGAGTGTGTTGTGCTTTTATTATCTCTTTTTAATATAGAGCACCTCCTGCTCTTTATCTTCCCATTCCTCCGTGTGTCTTTATCCTCGTAGTTGTCTCTCTTTGATGCCTGACCGCAGTGGGGAAATCATTGCTTCCTCTACTCTAGCTGTAGATCTGTGATCTGCTCTAGATCAGCTGACATTCATGTGTTGTTTTGAGCTGCAGAGTTGATGGCTCATAGATTCACCAGTAGCTGTAAATCTCTCTGGTTTGTTGTGCCGACACCATGAGAACATGTCTCCACCTGTGCTTTCTTCAGCCATTAACACATCATCATCAGACAGCTGTGTAGAGTCGGTGTTTGTTTGCACTTGTCCTTCCCCTAATGCACTTTTCACTAATGCAGGCCTGCTGTTGTCCAGTATTGATCCACTGGAAACTGAAATCCATTAGCAGCGTCTGTGTGTGTGTGTGTCGAGTTTACGGAGCGTAACATCTGATCACTCATCAGTAAATCTGGTGCGAGTGAACGCTCGGAACGGATTAGTCGGTGTAATTGCATCCATAACAGCAGCTTATGGGGTTTTGTGTCATGTCATAATAAGAAACATTAAAATCTTAAACAAGCACTCTTTTGGTTTTTGTTTTTGTCTAGTGTATATGACCGTCACTTAGACTTATACTGTAGAAATGGGACAAAACTTCCCTGCTCTTTTGTAATACACTTTTGAGTACCATTCACAACTCAACACTTCCTCTCCAATCCATCCAGACCATTTACTGAGACCGAACTGAAAAACAAGGACATTTATCATGTTTATGATATTACAACAATCTCAACAGTCATATCATCTTTTAAGAATACAGTCCAAGTCTTAAAGGTACAGTAGCACACGCAGTCAGTTTAATTGACATGGTCATATCCACCTTATTTTGAACGATTTACTTCGTTTCAGTCAAATTATTGTTGGAGCCTCTGGTTTGGGAAACTTCCCAAACTGTTTTCAAAAGTACTGAAACGAATCATTTCAAATGATAGGTTGCATTATAAATCAGTTTGACTGAATGAGCTGTACGTTTTCCGTCATGCTCCATTTTATCCATGGGGAAAATAAAGTAACGTGTTGTTGGTTTCACGAGAACATCTGTGACGAGCTCTTTTAAGTACGCTAGCTGTCTTTTGTTCCTCCGCAATATTTTCTTTTTCTTTTCTGCTCTAAAAATATGTATAAGACAACCCATGCTGCTCTCTTGTGGTCTACTATCCTGATTAATGAACATATTACACAAATAATTCACTTGCAGTAAGAATTTCTAATTTTCTCCCAAAATTCTCATTCCCATCCTGGTTTTCACACACAATGCATTAAAGGTCCCCTGACATGAAATTTTCACTTTCTGAGGTTTTTTAACATAATATGAGTTCCCCTAGCCTGTATTTGGTCCCCTCGTGTCTAGAATTTTCAATCGGTGTAAACCGAGCTTTGGCTATTTTCCTCTTCTCTGCAGCTCAGACGCGCTGATCTTGAATCTCCTCGTTATGACGTCATAACGAGGAAAGGTTACCTCCCCTTTCTCTGCTTTGCCCGTCCGGGGAATTTGGCTCGCCCATGAGAAAACGAGCTAGGAACAGGAAGTACGAACGCGCCGGCGCGATTTTAGTTTGGTTTTTCCTAGAGAAATAGCTTTGAGATTTGAGTTTTTCCTCGAGAGATATCATGGCTTGCAAACGAGCGAAGCGTGGCAGTTGATCAGTGTTCGGATGTACAAATGAACACAAAAGTATTTTTTAGTTCCTTCATCCAAGCCTCTGAAGAAACAATGGGTTAATTTTATTTTCTCTGGAAATGCGCTGACACAACTTCCCAAAGTTGTGTATGGTCCAAACATTTCACAGACGACTGTTTCCTCAACTCGAAGTACATCATCGTGTTTGCATTGGGGAAAGCATCAGAGAGAGTGCAGAAACTTCATTCTCGTGATCAACAGACTGTCATCTGCTCAATGCTCATCACGGCAACATTTTATGTGATGGGAATAGATCTAAATACTTTAAAAACTTCTCACGATTCGTTAATCTCGATAGCTGTTATAGTAAAAACGTATAATAGCAGTAGTAAAAGTATTCGAGAGAGTTTCACATGTAATACATAGCTATTTCATATGCAAGCATGTCAGCCAATCACAGCAGTGGGCGGCTACACTGAATCCCACAGAGACACGCCCCTTCAAACAGAGCGTTCAAATCAGAGGCTAAAATCAGGCTAGGAAAATGGCCTTTTATTTCTAAATTATGACTATTTTTGATCTAAAAAACATACTAACATTATAAGGGCAACCCAGGAAACATTATAAAATAATAAAATAACCCCATGTCAGGGGACCTTTAAAATGTTCTGTTCGCACCAAGAACTCCAACACAATATTGTTCTGTTTATTAAAAGCGAGCTGCAGTTTTGTCCTCTGCCGCTTTAAATGCTCAAGCTCTTTGACAATCAGCAAATCAGAATCCCATCTTGCTTTAATGTTTTTATTGTTCATCAGCTGGAAAAAATGGTTCTGAAAGGGACTCAAACGATATCGTTCCTCTTTGCCGTAACACTGTTGTATTTGGCATGGACGCAGCTGCTTTTAACAGTTTTTTGTTGCAAGAAACCTTGACTGATGGATTAGAGAATGCATGAGCAGTTTGGCGTATGGGTGGGCTGAAGCCCGAGCAGATTGAAGAATGCAGATCTTCCTCAATGACTAATGCTGGACGCTCCTGGTGTCTGGAGAGGAGAGAGGGACTGTTGAGCTGCAACCAGGCCTCTCATTCCTCAGGAGTCACACCAACACTCACGCTATCGAGATGAATCAACAGAATGTGAGGAACGGCTCAAACAGGCCCATAATGAGCCGGCGCTTCAGACTCCACACAGTCTCCATTCAGACTCATTACAGCGCCAGCGCTGGCATTTACGGGAATACTTCAAGTGCCGACTCTTCTGCTCACCATCATGTTGTTCCAAACCTCATTGCCTTTTGTTTTCTATGAAAATGTTTCAGATTCTTTATGCTCTAAAACTTGAGACATTTCCCCAAATATCACAGAAGAAAATCCTACAGGTTTGGACCGACGTGAAGGCGAGTGATTATTTACAGAAGGGTGAACTGTTCCTTCACGATTAATGGTTCTACAGCTAATGAAGCGACTTGGATGAGCACCACAACATTGTCTATAAATAATGTCCAAATATTCCACTCATCTTTCTTTCTGTTTTCAGAAACGGGCGAAAGGCCAGTACCTGTTTTTTGAAGTCTGCGAACACCTGAATCTGATAGAGAAGGATTACTTCGGCCTGAGCTTTAAAGACAACGCTGAGCAGAGGGTGAGTTCACACACAAGACATGGACCAAACAAAACACACCTTAACAGTATGGGGACAGCAGTCCATGTGACTCAAGCTCTGTGTTCCTGTGATGCTTTATGAGGAACAGAGACAGATTTAAACTGTCTATCCTGTGAGGTCACATTGGCACTAGGGTCGTGGCAGTGGCCGTTTTTAACACCGCGGTGTAACGGACCAATTACTGCCGGTGGTGTGGTGGTTAGATGTTAAATAAAACATTAGCAAAAGCACCTGACACATTTCATCTTCCGCAGGAGCAAGACATCTAGGCTATATTTGATGATGTGTTGCCAGACCAAGCGAAAATAAATGAATGGTGTGTGAAACACTACACTAAGAACATGCCTTACCAAGTCTAACAAGCACAAACTGTGTTAAATAGAAAAATAAAAAGGTATCCGTCCTACAGGGTTTTTCTAGTTTTAAATGAATAGCCTCAGGTGCCTCTCTCATTCAGCACGAATCCAAAGCACTGATACTGAACAAACACTGGTATTGATCAGCTGTGATCAGTAGCAGTCCTTTAACTGCCATTGGTGATGAAGCATTAGTATTAGGGCTGCAACAACTAATCGATAAAATCGATAATAATCGATTATGAAAATCGTTGTCAACGAATGTCATTATCGATTAGTTGGTCTGCTTACGTCACGGGGAGCGTTTACTGGTGATTGGCTGAAACAGGCCAATCAGGATGCTCTCTGTCTTACACGCGCTTCATGAGGCACACACGCAAGGTCTCTCTCCCTCCGCTGCTCTGCCGCGCGCTCGCGCTACACGGTTTGGAGCACAGTCTCTTCTGTCTCGCATGCGCGCTCTTGCTTGCGCGCTCAAATCCCGGGAGTTTGAACTAATTTGCGAGCCGCTATCAATATGCGGGTGACTTCCAGAACTTCCGGGAGACTTGGGATGTCTGTATTTTGCGTCTCGAGCATCAGGTTGCGCAATCAGTTCGCTCGCAACATAAGTGATGGATTAAAATAGTGCTACCGCAGAAATATTAAATTAAAACGGTCTTTACAAAGCGAAGCACTAAATATAAAGGCAGTTAATAACAGCAGCAGTAAAATATTGTTTTTTAGTCACTGTACTCAGTGGGTTTCAGCGAATGCTTGTGCACTAATGCATCAATTTTCCTGTCTTTTTAATCAAGCCTGTTAGCTTGCTGCGTACCTCCATTCCGCTCTCTTTATATAGCATTTGTCTACTATTAAGTTTTAATTGTTTTTCAAACGCGATCTACTGCGGCTCTATGTTCACACGCTTGTTTTCAGTCTTTCTATATTTATTTTTACAAATTATCCTTATTCAATTAATTTTAAATAAAAATTAAATGAATTATATATTTTTAGATGTTTTTAGTTTATATCTTCACATCTGAACAACATGTCTGTAAATTTGTTTTAACAAAAATTGTGTTAAAACAATATGTTGGATATAAATGTTTTTTTTTTTACATTAATCATGGTTGTCAACTTGCCATCAGCAATTATCATTAAAAACAATGCAAATATTGATATTTGTAAAACTCAATGTGTTGCTTTTGCACTTTTTAAAGTACACTTTTACACATAAATATCCTAATTTAGGGTTTTAGGTAACACTTTATTTTATTTTATTTTATGTGTCCTTGTTACATATGTTACATGTACTTACTGTAGTAATAACAGTAAATTATGCATAATTACATGCAACTAACCATCAACCTAATCCTACCCTATTCCTATAGTAAGTACATGTAGTTACTTAATATTACTCTGTACTTAAATATATAATTACAGTGTAACAAGGACACCTTAAAATAAAGTGTAACCGGGTTTTATTTAGTCACAATAAACAAAAAATCTAAGTGAATCTTTTTATCCGATTAATCGAAAAAATAATCGTCCGATTAATCGATTATCAAAATAATCGTTAGTTGCAGCCCTAATTAGTATACATGTGTTATTGTGAGGTGCATCATGGGATTGGTCTGGCATGTTGTTTTCTAGGCCTGTTCAGTCATTAGTCTCTCAGTGCAGCTGATTGAGCCAGTAATGCAGAGCTTATGTTTTAGACGGATGTCTTTGAGTCACTTTAATATTGATGATATTACACGGTTGGCTCAATTTCCATTTTATGACTGGTTTTCGTGATTCCGCCTGTTTTCTCCATGACTGAAATCATAGGACCCTAGTTCAGCTAGATCTATGCAAATAGCAAAGACATTCATTAACCAAGATCTTTTAAAGCTGTTAACACGGGCTTGCCATACAAAGCCACGTGTGCACATGCAGTGGAAATGTAATGTGATGTAATCTATTATATAATAATGAAGCTGTCAAAATCAATAAGAGAAATATACTAGTTTTAAATGATAGAATTCAAATATTTACAGTGGTCTGGGTTGAAAAAGGAGGAAAAAATGGGTTGAGATGCCGTCACAAAGTAGACAGAGGAGTCCACTGTCAAGATCAGGTGCAATGGTGAACTTTCACTCGGCTTACTTTAGGGACCCAGATGTCAGATCGTGGACTCGCTAAAGACAAACACTGTCCGTTTCTGCAGAGAATGAGCTCACAGTCACAGAATGGCTTATTTTGTTCAAATCTTGATCATACAGTGCAGCTGCTTTATTGACTCTGTGTTGTTCTGTTGCAGTGCTGGCTGGACCCTACCAAGGAAATCAAGCGGCAGATCCGCAGTACGTGCCGTCTCCTTCTCTTTCCTGCATGTGATCAGTCAGGCAGATGATGGGGGTTTGGTCTGGGTGGGTTTGTGTGATTCAGTCTCTGGCTCCGTCGTCCTCTCACACATCTGCAGATTCAACAGCTGTAATTATCAGAGCGCTGGAATGATGCGAGAGAGGATTCCTCATTCACACCGCGTTCAGAAACACAGTACTTATGCGTTCTGTCAGCTGACTGATTCTGTTTGTTCAGAAAGACATGCTGCACATGCAGAGGTCTGTTCAAACCGCTGTCCTTAAAGGGATCAATCACACTTCGGTTGAGCTGTGCTGCCTTAAAGCTTTTAACCCTGTAGAGCCTGACATATCTAATCATTGTAATCAAAGTTTGCATATGTTTTTTAAGTATCATTTGATACATCAGGCTTTTGTGGCTTCATATAGTCTTAGCTAGTTAGAATATGGAGCCAAAAACACCTACATTTAATTCAAAAGCCCAAACTGAGCACAAATATGCAATTTGCTGCAGATACTGATATTCATATGGACAAGATAAAGAGCAAATAAGATGTTTATAGCAGATACTTAAATATCAGTATCAGCCAATAATATGTCTTAGATGATATTTAAATTAGTTTTGTGATCAAAGCTTTGTAGTTTTAAAGGGGCCACGAATTGGAAAATCTAATTTAATCTAAGAGGTCATTGTCCTATGAAAACATCTGGTAAGTTTCAGAACTCAAAACTTCCTCGTTAGTCCAAAAACGGCTTTCATTGAAACCAAGCTCTGAAAATGACTCGTTTTGGATTTTGTCACATTATGAAGTCATAGTGCGATGAAAAAACGCCTCTGCCGAATCGGATAAACGCCCACTTCTACATCATGTCTTTAGCCCCGCCTTCCCAAAGGATCCTAACTCTAAGAAAGTGCTTATTTGTTTGCATTTCACTGTGGATTCTTTGGTAAATCAGTCGTAATTCCGGTGCAGGCTTTGCAAACAGGCGACAGCAACGCCACATCATGTAAGTAGCCATGTTAGTTCTAATGCCTGATCTGTGACCAGTGATTTCTTATATGTAATGATTCATACATTCTGCATCTCAAAATCATTTATTGCTGTTTATCCGTCAGTAAATCAAGTCAGTGACTACACAATCAACTTCACATTGTTTCTCTTAGTAGCATGAAAATACGTGAATATAATAATGAAATTTAATAATAAATTATTTAAATAGTGATTAAATTATATACAGAAAGCGATCAAAGAACGCTCCTTTTTTTAATCAAACAGTGTGAGTTTATCAGTGACTGAGCTCTGGGCTCTCGCCTAAACTCCTGTTATAATCAATGACGCGGTCTACACTGCACAATGAATCTCTTCTTCACACTGGTAGTTGATGACCGTATGTGTGAGCGTGCAGAAATCGAGCCGCGATGATGAGATCACTGCATTCATGCGCTCTACAGTCATGTCTGTCATTAGCTACAAGCTCATCATTGCAACATTTCATGCCACGGGAGTAGATCTAAATATAATCAACATTTTTCACGATTAGTTAACCTTGCAAGCTTACTTATTACTTATAGCTATACTTATTTCATATGCAAAGATGTCTGCCAATCACAGCAGTGGGTGTTTACACTGAAGTCTCACACAGACACGCCCCTTCAAAAAGAGCGTTCAAGTCAAACACAGTACTGTAGCTTCATAGGGTTCAAATCTGCTTTTACAGCACTGGACTGAAGGTGAGTGTGTGCAGGACACTTCCTCTTACACTATAAACTGAGCCATTGTTTGACATCCAGTCAGGTGCTGTTTATCTGAGACACACACACACACACACACACAGGTGAATCAGATGTCTTATCTGCTTTTATGACTCAGTCTGTAGAGCGTCTGGAGGAGAGCTGAAAATAGAAAAACAGGACGGAGAGAGAGAGGGAAACGCTTGAGAGAGAGGCTCTCCTTCTGAAGGACACGTCTATAAAAATGGCAGCTGTGTCCTCGTTTCCAAAGACAGTCTCAGAAAGAATGAGGTTGACTTTGTTTAGCTGCGTCCTGACCTCTGACCCCGAGTCAGCCACAGCAGAATGATCAGTGAGCCAGCGTACAGGCCGAGAGTTCATTCCACTCATTTTATGTCTGCTTTGTGAATGCGCTCATGGATTATATTAACCTCATTTCCTCCTTCCACTGGCACAGCAGAGCATCACCGGGAGCGGCAGCCGTCCTGCTTCTGCACTATTGCTGCCTTATTCACTGTTCAGTGTGTTAGTGCGGGCATTCGGTTCAGCCATGACACCAACCAACCAGCTCTAGATGAATCATTGCAGACTGATTCATGAGAGACAAGTTATCAATTCTATGAAATGGCATTATCAATTGCCTGGAAATAGGAACCTTTACATTAGATCTGATAACAGAAACTTTTCACCTGTTTGATTCACAGGTAATGTCCTTTACATTAAAACTATAGTGTTATCTATACTGTGGTCATTTTTCCAAACATTGTTGGATTCTGTGTGTTCTCATAAAGTCAAACTTGTTGATGGAAGTTGGTGTAATAACCCAGATTAATAACATAAACAGAATTACTCTAGATGGTTTCATTTAAATAAGCGTTTTGACCCGTGTGCCCAGAATGTATAGATTTAGGTCGCGTCACTAATGATGAGCAATCCAGCAGTTGTGTAACATCATTCAGATCATCTTTCTCATCTGTGTAGTGTCGCATCATTTCTCCTATGATTTATTTCCCCCGATCATGCTTGGATGTCAACATGAACAGGTTCTGTGGCAAACTCCTCATCCTCAAAAACCCTCAACAAAACTCCACCAGGTCACAGCGTACAGTAAAACACAGGTAGTTGTATGTCGACATCAGTGTGTTTTATGCTGTGAATTATTGGCCGCCAAAAGCATGAACCACTGGCATTCAGAGACATCTAGAAACCAAAGGACAAAAGCAACTCCATATCTGAGCGCATCCACTGATCTAACGCCGCCTCAAGATCGCATCTTCATCACTAGTGAAGTGTTGGTTTGCTAATGGCCTGAACAGACTCCTTCGTAATCGCCACCAGCTGCTGTATCCCACAATCCCTCCAGCCTATAGCTTTATGGCACATCTGCTTGCTTTTCTGTGTCCCTTATTGAAAACCAAGTGCAAAGGGAAAAGAAACTCTCTCTCTCACACACACACACACACGTGTGATTATAATATTTAGTAGTTGTCAGGAAGGACTGAAGCCAGAGACGCTCTACTGAAGGAAGTGATGTTGTTTTAATCGACTCTTGTTCTCTCTGTGTGTGTGTGTTTTGCACTAGACTCTCAGTGGCAGTTCGCGTTCAGTGTGAAGTTCTACCCTCCTGACCCGTCCCAGCTGACTGAGGACATCACCAGGTAGGCGAAATCTCCCACCAGTTGCATGCTTGTTAATTGTGGTCAATATTTGAGGAGTGTGACGCACGCGTGGTCTTCTCGCTCCAGGTATCTGTTATGCCTTCAGCTGAGGCAGGACATTGCATCGGGACGTCTGCCGTGTTCGTTCGTCACACACGCGCTGCTGGGCTCGTACTCCCTGCAGGCCGAGCTGGGCGACTACGACCCGGAAGAGCATCGCCTGGACTACATCTCCGACTTGCAGTTCGCCCCGAACCAGACCAAGGAGCTGGAGGAGAAGGTGGTGGAGCTGCACAAGTCACACAGGTCTGACAGCAGCTTCTTTACAATGTCTCGTTCAGTTCGAGCAGGTTTAAGGGGACCTGTTATGCCCCTTTTTACAAGATATTGTAAAATTGCATCATTACTTTCTTGAAAGCTGCTGTTCGATGCTGTAGCGAGCACATAAACATGGCGGATGGTGTACGGCTCACTCGGGGGAGGAGCTAAGCTAATAGGGCCCATCGTGGGCGGGGCCTGTTGCATGTGACGGCACAATGGCATTCCTGAACAGCTCATTTTGAGACACTGTTTCTGATTTATGGGGAAAATAAACGGAGTGGCTGGAGTTTGACCACTATAGGCAGGTTGTGTACACACTGCGGATGCATAATTATGTTAAAAAACGATGTAAAAGTGAATTTTGCATAAGTCCCCTTTAAGGCCGGCATAACAATTTTAATCATTTCTAAGAGCTCTTAAATTTGAGCATGGCTTAATGTGATTATTAAACTTCAAAATGATGATATAATTAAATGAATTGATTGCTGATTCTACAGACATGTCAGAATCACTGAATGCCACATTTATGCCAAGCGAGTGCGTATGATCTGCTGTTGATGAACTGTGACCACAGTTCTTCAGGGTGTTTATTTTTGTAATATGTTGTAGATGATTGAAAGAGTGTGTATTTGATCTTACTCATCTGTTTTAATGAGCAGCCAGCAGTAGTAAAGCATGGAGATTTCAAAATAAGAGTCCTGTGTATTTCAGGCTTCTTTATAATTAAATAATATTGTCTGCATTTTTTCCTGGATATTCTTGGTATTTCGGTTACACAATAAACTGTGTTTGGCATTTACTTCCACCCTGTCACCGTCACAGGAAGGAGTGAATAAGAACATTATTAAACACATTTTATATAGAGATTTTACTAGTATTGGAACAATAACCTGTTTATTGCCTTTCTTCTTACTTTCTTAATATATATTAGCAGAATCCCATATCACTTAACCTCTTATATCATCGCATACAAAATAAACTAATTTCAATTCATATGTATATACTGAATAAAACATGTCTGAGGTGTTCAAACTGGAGTCCTCAGTGGACTCGAAGCCCGATGTGTGTCATGATCACAGGATTATCAGGTGTAAATCTGCTCTGTGCTGATGACAGATATCTGATGTCTCCACCTGTTCTTTCAGGGGAATGACTCCAGCCCAAGCAGATGCCCAGTTTTTGGAAAATGCGAAGAAGCTGTCCATGTACGGCGTGGACCTGCATCACGCCAAGGTAGAAGATCTCCGGATGTATGATGCTCTCTCATGTTCTGATGCTCTCTCCCGGTCCTGCAGAGTTCAGATCCGACTGTCTGGAAGCGTCCAGCATGCCTAGGAAAGCCCTATTCGGACGCTAATTGTTTCTCATGGGGTCGTAAGGTATTTTCAGCATTTACAGGGGTTAAGGCCCTTGCACACTGAGTCCGAAATTTTCATATGTGCTTTTTCGTATTCGTGATTCGGTGGCTCTGAATTGTCAAAACACCATTCAAACTGCTTGCTACGGATGCGGAAAACACAGAAAATCGAACCCGATCCGATTTTTTTTATGACTGACGAAAGTTGTGTGGGTAAGTATGTATTTTTTAACATGCGGAAATTTCGGACTCAGTGTGCAAGGGCCTTTAGTCTGACATTCTGGATTCGGACGGCAATAAAATCAGTGTTTTTCTCCCACCGCCCACGTAAAAATCCCCGGCCGAATTACCTACTGTTTTTTGACAAACACCAAGGTCATGCGGGGATTTAATTACCGCCCAAATCCACCACATATCCGAGTTTACAAGAAGAGACCAATAAAAAAATCACTCTTTAAATCCTTTTTGACCACTGCCGAGCACCGTACGATAACTGGTGCGCTTAACCGGTATTTGAATGCATTTTAAACGTACTTTTTTTATTACTGAAATGCTTGGAAATTCTTACGAGAACAATATTTCATCAGCGCTCCACCTCAGCGAACACAAGAGAAAGAGAAAAGAGCTAAATATGTAGGCTATTATGCACCGATGCTCGAGATTAAAAGTACAAACATGCAGCTTTATGTTTACCTCATGTAAATAAGAGGCTGCATTTACTTGTTTCTGCTAATGGCCATATTTTTTAAATGACATCCTTTTTAGATAAAATGCAAGAATATGAGAAGAACCCTTTCAAATATAGCACACGTGCGTCTAGCTTCCTATTTTTAAAAATGAGAATTAAATTATTAAATGATAATTAGAGCATTATTTTTCCTGTTGAATTAAATAATTTATTCGTATTATTCCAAGCACATGACATTTTATTTATGCCACGTGAGCAGGTTCGTGGGACTCGCTCCTCCACCGTCAATAAATCGCCATCCGGATGCATGAGCTTTATCACTGAGATGGATGCCCTGCAAATGTGTTACAGACGTGAACACGAGGAACAGTTGGCGTGCGATAGAGCTTGGTTAGCTGGTTCAGGTGTGTTAACTGTGTTTGGAGCTGAACTCTGCAGGACGGTGGCCCTTTAGGAGCAGGATCAGGCGCTGTTTGCAGATTCTTTTTTCAGGAAGACTATAGCTGCGTCCCAATGTGCATACTATCCATCCTAAATAGTATGTGACATTAGTAATTTTCAATACTATTTAGGGCGTAGTATGCACATTGGGACGCAGCTTATATTTTTCAGTCCTTTGCTGTTTTTGATGAAGTTGAATGAGTTCACAGTCTATAGCAGTCCAGTTCCAGCATGATCTGCTTTCACATTAATCACACATTCGGCCGCTTACATGGATCAGCCATTTTATTTGAGTGCGCTATGGTTATCAGTAAGATCTGTGACCTGTGACCTCTAGACCCAACAAGAGCAGCAGAGGAAGACTCCAGCTGAACAAACACTCAGATTGTGTGTGTGTGTGTGTGTGTGTGTGCACGCAAAAGAGAGAGCATGCTCAAGTCTGGGAAAAATATGTTGTTGCCATTTTTAAACCCTCACAGGAATACCAGCTCTCCGGCACTTTTCCCAGTGGGAATGATGGCAGTCTCTTGTCCAAACTGTGTCTTTATCTCTCTGAAGACTGAAGGTGAAGCTTGTGTTGTGCAGTTTTCTTCATCGCATGACCTTTAAGGACTGACACATGGTGCTGTATCAGTCAGGGTTAAAATAGTTCACTAAAACAATACAAATAAAAAGGTTAACTGAAATACACTATTGTAGAGAGCTTGCCTGTCCCGAAAGGCACTCTGAGTGTCCCGAGGCCCAGCGGCTGGTGTCCCCTCTGCGGGGTACAGCTCTTACTGATGCGCTGATGTGTGAGAGATCTGTTAAAAGCCTCTTGTGGCGACAGATAGTCTGAGTTCAATCTGTTTATCAGCGCTATTGATTTCTCTCAGAGCTCTACGGTTAAAACAGACAGATCAGTAACCAGCGCTCGACGCCCCAAAAGCCCCGGCAATCAAGATCCTTTTAAACGCATTCAGATAAGTGCTTGAGAGGCGGAGGGAAACATGTGATGGATGTGCTTTCTAATTGCATTAAGACATTGAAAGAGTCTGAGTGTGAAATTATCCATAGTTATTATATATATTGATGTGTGTGTGTGTGTGTGTGCATTATTGTTTCAATCTTTGTATTATTAACCATGTTTGTGTTCAGAAAGATTATAAAACCACCTTTTTTGACGTTTTATCATAAAGGAATGTTCTTGGTTCAAGTTGAGCTGCATGTACAGTTACAATTAAAGTAAACTTGCTAACCTTATGTGTGCAAACTTGCATCCAACCTTCCAACATGTGCTGGTAACGTTCATATGATAATCACAAGGATAAACTGACTCGGGAACTGAGTTTGTGTGCTTTAACAAAAGAATACCAGCTTCCCTTTTCCTCTGAAACTCTCGGGAGCGCTGACCTGCTTTACTTATACTTATACCATTGTGAAGAATTACTGTAAAACTGAGGGACGAAACCAAATTATTTTCATAAGTTAATGGACATTATTAACAGAACTACTAATGATTAACCAGAACATTCCTTTAAAACACACCAAACCAGCTTTCAGGGCACAACACATGCAAATAAATAAACTAAAAAGGACACAAATGGTTACATGTGATTGTGACGGAAAACATTTTGAAATACATATTCAGTTTATGTCTAAAAATATGTTAAAGAGCATCTATTCTGCTTTTCTCCATGTTCATCTATAGTGATGTTGCTGTTTGAGCATTGAGAGTTCTTCTCTACATCAGTGTCAGTGTTTCTGAACTCTTGAAACGCCTCCATTGTAGTCTTGAGTTTCTTCCGGGAACGAACACGTCACAATATTCCTCATTATAATAATTCATACGCAGAATAAAGGGGCGGGGCCTGGTTGAGTTAGTTAGTAGTGTGTTAAACTGGCGGACATTTCCCAAACACACTCGAAGCACTCGACCAATCACAACACACTGCTCCAGCCGACCAATCAGAGCACAGTGTGCTTTTCAGAAGGAGGGGCTTCATAGAGACAGGAACTAGAATCTCTCGTCTGTCATCTCTAGTGTCTCTCATTGTACTCTCAACTAATTATTCAGCTGCGGTGTGTATGTGGCCAAAATCAAGACTTTCCAAGGCTTTAACGCAGATGTTAACGTCCTTTTCTTTTACAGAATGGTTCTTTAAATCTGTAAACATGAATTTGTAGTGTTCTGTGAATGAATAAAAGATGTGGTGAATTGAATTGAGATGTACAGGGCTGAGAGTGGCTGCCTATGTAGTTCCAGCAAACACTTCCTGTAGTTCTCCTGGTTGAGTTATTACTGTTACACTGTTATGTACCTGAATATGAGTGTGCTGGAAGTGGATATGAAATGTTTTTTGATGCCGATAAAGACCGGTCGTCTTCTCTTTTCTCAGGACTCTGAGGGAGTGGACATCATGTTGGGAGTGTGTGCAAACGGTTTGTTAATCTATAAGGATCGTCTGCGGATAAATCGCTTCGCTTGGCCCAAAATCCTCAAGATCTCCTACAAACGCAGTAACTTCTACATCAAGATCAGGCCAGGAGAGGTACGACTGAGCAGTGTGTCTGAGATTGATGGGAATGATCATTGTGTCTGTAACACAGATGTTGTCATTTCTCAGGCGGAGCAGTTCGAGAGCACCGTCGGCTTCAAGCTGCCCAACCATCGGGCTGCTAAAAGAGTTTGGAAAGTGTGTGTTGAGCACCACACCTTCTTCAGGTGAACACACACATCTTTATCACCCCATGCTAAAGTATGGTTAGATGAGTTGAGAGGCTTCAGGTGTGAGAAGGGGACTGGACTTCTGGAGTTATCAAGATTATAAATATGCAGTATCGTAAAAGAAGTTTTGTGCGTCTTCTCCCCTCACGTGTGTATTCACTCAATAATCCAAGATTTGCCTCGTCTAGATTTAGTAGAATTTCCTCCTCGCTTGTATTAAACCATGAAGGGTTTTGATTATGCCCAAAGAAAAGTTTTTAAATGTATGTCCTTTTATGCGTAATGGATCGGACCGTAGCGATCAGGGTGGAGAGAGAGGCGCAGTCGTGCTTGTGTCTAAGAGTCTTGTGTCTCCTTTGCGTTCGGCTCAGACACACACACACCATCACACTCTCGAAACACATGATGTGGATTATCCTCCTTTCCTTCTGTTTTTACCACCAGCTGTCATAGAACATGCATCAGATGCCTTGTTTTTGTGGTTTAATGTCAGCAATAGATTAGGGATGTGATTACTCGTACGTGACAGCGACGATTGATCATGAAAACTCATTTTCTGATTGGTTATTGGTGATTTGGGTCTGTTCCTGAGGTCTGATTTGTTAGCGTTAGACAGCACGCCTTCAGACCGGCGAAATAAAGTGAAACTGGATTTGAAACGCGCACTGCAGTGAATCACTTTGAGCATGAAATCCAGCAGCGCCAATCTATCATAGCCTAACATTATAATGAGAAAATGATTGTAATAGAATGTAGTAAATTCTTTGTGCTTTAGTTTTTCAGCGCGCGTCCACAACATCCGACTAGCACGGTCAAGCTCATGTGTGTCATTTTGTGCAGATGTGAGCTGTAAGATTACTTTTACGTTGTCTATATCTGATTAATCTCAAATAAGAAGCGTTTGGTTGAGTTTAATAACCAGCTAGCAAAATGCAGCAGTTTACCGACCGTTCATTCATCAGTTTCAGCTCAAATGCAATGTCCGACATTATTGACTATGATTGGGTTATTTGAGGCAGTCATATTCCTTTTAGATGTTTCTTTTTCGATAACATTGATGTTCAAATTCTAGCAGTTATTTTTTTTCTATTTATAAGTTCATGTTTTCATAAACATGTTTTCATGTCATATTTTTATTTGTCAACATTAATTATCATAACAGTCTTAAAATATTTTATATTTTAAAATATATATTTTCATCTCCTAGAAATGAACAAAAATGCCCATCCCGACAATATATGCACACACACGTCCCAAATGTGTGTTTTGGAGAGAAAGAGCGAATGGTTTGACATCTGAGCATGTGTGTGTAGTGTGTGTCGTCTGAGCGCTGTTGTTCACTGCTGTTCGCAGGCTGATGTCTCCTGAAAACCCCACCAAGAGCAAGTTCCTGACCCTGGGCTCCAAGTTTCGCTACAGCGGCCGGACGCAGGCGCAGACGCGACAGGCCAGTTCCCTCATCGACCGGCCCGCGCCCTACTTCCAGCGCACCTCCAGCAAACGCATCTCACGCAGTCTCGACGGAGGTATCGCTCTGCATGTGCTCCGTGTGTGTGGGTGTGTGTGTGTGTGTGTGTGTGGGTCTGGGTCACAGTAACACTTCTTCTTTCTAGCTGAAGAGACGTCAATAATCACTGAAACCGTCCGTCGCTGTAGAGTTCAGAGAACACACTCGTTTTAATCTATGAAATTGTCTACACTTCACTATTTGAATATGAGATTCATTGTGTTTACACTTGTAGAGCACAAGTGTGCTGAATGAAAACGTTTGAGTGGATGCACCACTGACTAACTTATAGGGATAGTTCTCCCAAAAATTAAATTTATCCCATGATTTACTCACCATAAATCACCAGAACTCATTCTAGGTGTATATGACATTCTTCTTTCAGACGAATATAATCAGAGTTATATTAAAAAGTGTCCTGGCTCTTCCAAGCTTTATAATGGCAGTGAATGGCCGTTTCTATTTTGAAGTCCATCAAAGCGCGGCCGTCCATCCATGATAAAAGTGCTCCGGGGTTAAAAAAGACATTCGGAAGTGAAGCGATGCGTTTGTGTAAGAAAAATATCCATATTTAAAACTTTATAAAGTAAAATAACGAGCTTCCGGCAGACGGCCGAGGGTGAGTATATCATGGGGTAATTTTCTTTTCTTGGGTGAACTGTCCCTTTAAGCTCTTCTGATTGGACATTGCGTTCAGCGCTCAACTGACACGTCTGTGATTGGCTCAACGCTGCAAAAACAGGTTGAGGAAACCTGGGAGACTTCACAGAGCGCAAACACAAAAACACACGGGAGCGTTTGAAAGCAGCCGCCACTCGTGAGATAAGAAAGCAGAGTGACTTTGGTTTATTCTCTTTATAAGCTCAACTTTATCATGATATATACACAATATTCCCTAATTTTATATTGTCAGCAGAATTATTGCTAATATTCAATGTATCCCCATGGTAAATGAAATTGAAATTATGAAATTATCTGTGTTTGTGTGTGAATGGCTTGTGAGCATGTGATGTGGAGCGCTCAGGCGTCCGTCACTGCCCTCATACACACACACACACACACACACACAGGAAGTCTTATCGCGTCGGCACTTACAAACGCACTGATGCAGAGCGTCTGTTGTTCTGCCCGAATCTCATCGGCCCTCCATCAGAGGAGCAGAACACAAGCGTGACGGTCGATGTTGAGCTGCAGACGAGAAGCGGCGTGTTTATCACTGAACTCTTGCAGACTTCCAGGTTATGAACTCTTTTATCTGCAGGAAATCTCCCAGTGGTAAATGAGGCCAGTCATCTTGTGTTTGTGTGTGTGTACAAGATTAACACACATTCTGGGGTTCAAATGTCCCCACTAGGATAGTAAAAACTTAAATTGGCTACATTGTGGGCTTCACCTGAGCAAGACGGATTACTGAACATACTAAATATGTTAAATCATATGTAAAAATGCTGAAATGTTTTTGTGAGGGTTTAGAGGATAGACAACCTTACTAGCTCAGTATAAAAACAATGGAAGTCAATGGAAAGACCCCACCAAGATACAAAGCTGAACGTGTGTGGCCAGAGCCCAGCTCAATGACAGCTGTCACATGTCATTTTTGTACGTCTAAATTCATTATGAAATTATGAAATGAATACCTGTGGTATTTATGGCTTATATGTTGAGTGACGTTCACACTAGCTGGGTTTCCATCCAAACGTGAAGCAAATCTTTTCCAAGTTTTAGTTTCTGATGCGATACTTCAAATTGCGCATAAAATCAGGGTGAAGGAAACATATCTACTGACATCCGTTTGCAGCTTCAACTCAACCTCGTTCATTGAGGATTCGACATGAGTGACGGCGCTCGTCAAAGTTTGCCTTTATGCAAATGAGCAGTGATGCAGTGCAGTGGAATTAAGACACAGGTGTATGCTTCTCCTGTCGTCCATGAAATAAGTGAGTGTAGTTCATGCACAAACACTGTTCATCAACATCACTGCTACCTCTGCCTTGTTTTGCAGTCTAAACATCTTTAAAAGCAGATGAATTAGCTGGAGGTCAGCAGGCCAGTGAATCACTGCACGTGTGAACGGGGCTTTATTACGCTTGTTTGTTCATCTCTCGTTTATCATGATTTCATTCTCTCTCCATATCAATGAACCCAGGTTTGTTTTTCTGCCGTTTGTCCGTCGCTGTCGTTCTGGTTTCCAGATATGTTTTCCACTGAGCGGCGGTCTTGTGTTGTATTGTTGTGGATGGATGTAGCCACATTGTCCCAGCTCTCTGCACAGACACAGGAAATGAGGAACATCTGTTTCCTGTCTGTGGAGCGAGCAGGAGAGATGAGCTCAGTGTGTGTGTGTGTGTGCGGGAGGAAATGAGGTTTTATAGGCAGAGAGCTCTGATACTGCACAGAAACCATCAGCGTCAGGCTGATGAAGCTCATATCACTGCAGATGTCACATCATATTTTGAATGTATTTAATAAAATATGAGCTTCACACTTTATACCTTCTGGACTGTTTTTTTGGGGCAACGATTAATCGCATCCAAAATAAAAGTTTGTGTTTACATAATATATGTGTGTGTACAAATATTTGCATGTGTGTATGCTGTATATATTTATACATATTACATTTTTCTATATAATATAAATTATTACATTACATATTTTTCTTAAATATATACATGTATGTGTGTGTATTTATATATACAAAATATTTATACACAGTACTACACACACACATATATTATGTAAACAAACTTTTATTTTGGATGCGATTAATCGTTGCCCAGCACATTTTTTTTTTTTGCGTTCGTCTTTGTCACAAAAAAAAAGTAAATTCTGTCATCAATTTCTCTCCCTCTCGTCATTCTGAACCCAAAACTGTGAACACTGAAGCTGCTCTTCTGCTAGAGAACCCGACATCAGAGGTGTTTTCTAATTCTGGGGAGATGTGTAGTGACCGCGGCGCTTCTGCTCCTTTAATATCTCATACCTCGTTCAGAGGCTAGTGTGTAAACGCCCTCCGGCAGTGGCGCTGAATTATGCATCTCTCACACGACCGACTCTCAATAATCCATTCTAACGCTCAGAATACATCATCCCTGTGCAGGACGTAAACGCATGCATCGACTCGTGTACAGTCGGTATGAAAGCTTCCTAGAATCTGCTTTCCCAGCTCCTCTCCATTAAAGTGACCCCATTTTTCCTGTTGCTGCTGGGAATCCTGCCTCTCTCAGTCACGGGCCGTGTAGTTTTAATAACGCTGCGGTCGCCCCCTGGTGGACGCGTGCGGCGCTGCCAGTGCCCCAGATCTGCTGCCGTCTCAGAGCGGTCACAGAGACGCATGATGACATGGACGTCCCAGCAGCACTGGCCACATTAGCCTACTTTCCCACAGCTCAAACCAGGTCATGCTGATGTGCTGTCGCATTCATTATTCACCTCTTCCTGATGGACAGCAGCGCCACTGAGAACTGCTGAATCTCGCAGTGATTGGGGTTTACTCTATTTTCAGGAGTGTGTAGTGCTTCTCTGGCTTTCTGGAACACACTCCCATTGGAACGCTTGCATAAACCAGGTTTGCTTTGTAGGAGTTGCATGGATTGGTGTCTTTGGATGTAAATGACACTTGATCTCAGGGGTTTTAGAGTCCCAGCTGAGGTTGCGTTCGAAAGGAAATGCTAGCATACTGTGTAAGCAGAACTATCTGCGTACTATCATGTTTTTTAGTAGTATATGGAACTGGGTTAGAAGCATCTAAAAATGAGTGACCCCAACACTTATTTTAAAGCCCTTCAAAGCCATGAAACGAAAGTTGAAAAAAGCGCCCTGATTCAGATAGTCCTGAAGCTGCAAGAACACACTAACATGACTGACAAGAGCCAGCATCAGGACACCGACACACACACACAACCACAAAATTCAGCCCAAACAAATTATACAGGCACAAAAAGAAAATCTTTAAGATATAGAGGAGCTCTCTGGATTTCAACCACAAAAACTCACAGAATCTCACACTGCTGCTTTTATATAACACATTTCCCGTTATGAATTATGATAGTGCTTTTTTTTTTTTTGGTCCTTTGGGTCAGATTGCTTTCTCACCGCCCCAGAGTTGGTTTCAATCGGGCCGAGATCAGAGCGATTGTTCTGGTTGCACTTCTGCACGCACTCAAAAACCACTGCTTACTGCAAAATAAGTTCCAGCATACATATACAACATATGCCATCCTGTTCTAGCTGAAGTGTTCATGAATTTGCTTTTAATAAATGTGAATATGAAATATGTATATGAATTTGCATAAACCTGATGTTTAATGAAAGATATAAATGTTTAGGCATACAGTGGAGTCCAAAAGTCTGAGACCACCAAGTGTTTCTACTGCAGATTCTTTTGAATTGAATACAAAATAATTTATACAATGCAGTTATTGTGTACATGATTTTGGATTGTACTATAATTACACTGTTGACCCTTCTTTTACTCCTTAACCCACCCTTACACCTACCCATCCCACCAAGCCTGACCCATCTTACCCGTATCCACCTCCATAGCAGCAGTACAAGTGTTTTACAATACACAACACAACATCAAAAGTATATTCTACTAGACAATTGTTCATTTTTAACCTTGGTGCCTAGTTAAAGACACATAATATAACGTGTGACCCAGCATTTATCAGCACACCAATTTGAGGGAAAAGTTTAATTGAAAATTTAACATGAATTTGAGGCATTTGATTAGTCACTTGGAAATAGTGCACAGTCTCATTATAACCCCCCCCCCTCAAAAATCCTACAAACTTTCATTTCCAGGTTTAAAAAATAAGTCTCAGATTTCCTGTGTTGTCTCAGACACCACTGTTTAAAAATATGAGCATATGTGCGTATTGCGTAAGGTGGGTAAAGATCTGAACTGCTGGGTGTGTGTGTGTGTGTGTGTGTCTGCAGCTCCTATGGTGAACGTGAGCGATTACAGTCACGCTGTGGACTCCGCTCTGACCGCCGGCGCTGGGGAGAACGGGCCGGCCCTGGACCTCAACTCTGACTCGAAGGTGAGAAACACCTCTTTATGATCTTCATCACAGGCCTCAGACTTACAGGACGTGCCCTGGAACAATAGCAGCTGCTTATTACCCCATCTCAGATGTTTTCACGCTCGTACTTCAACAACGAGTGTTTTATGAAAAGACTTTTTGTTTTGTTGGTATCCCCCTTCCCCATTGATTTCATATGATATGATATGAGAATATTGGTTCTGGTTTGATTTGATTGGTTCTGATAACTCAAGCTAACCCTTGAATCATGCTAGTTAAATGTTACTACACTTGGATCCACTAGTGTTTGGAAACACACACACACACACATGGCTCACACTGCTGAGTCCAGTTCTTGAGCAACACCCGGAGGGACCTCCATCCCCAGCTGACCCGACTGTCTGCCTCCCAGACGTGACATTTCCCTGTCCGTCAAAGGCCTGTATTCATGCGGTCCGCGAGCCCTGAAGCAGCGCTGGCATTCCTGCCGTAACCTACAGCTCTCACATGAAGGGAGTCTTTCACAGACACCCTACACGAACACCAATGGAGGATGGAAGTGCTTTGTGACAATAACCGAGTTATCTAGCCAGATATTGCCTGTTTCCATGGCGAAACACATTCTACCCCCCGTCCCGTCACTGGCCTGTTCATTATAATGATGTAGGACCACCCCTGATTGAGTCCCGACAGATGCCTCTGTGTTTTTCTCAGGGTGTTTTCACACTCGGTCTGAACCAGAGTTCACTCTCTCCCCTCTCCTCTTGATCACGCCGTCCATGCGAGTCCCGCTGTGAGCATTAGCGGCAGCAGTTTACCAATGTAGCAAGGCAATGACTTACTGGGTTTCACTACCAAAACTCGCATCTGTCTGCCACGGATGTACAGCAAGAGATGCAAAGAATCTTACCTAGTTACCTTCTACTTACCTTAGAAAATCACATAATCAGATTTATGTCATGCATTATTTCTGCAGTTCACCTCTTCAAATTAAGCCAGATTACTTTTATACCGACTGAAGTGTACTGGAATCCGTATGAACCAGACCCAAATGGACTCGAATGTGGTTCTCAACCTAAAGAATTGAATTCTGACAAATTATAACCTCCCAGAATTCCCTAAAGCCATTGATTTTACTACCAAAACTTGACACGGATTGGCACTTGTGGACTTATATGCAAAATATGCATCAAATGCTCAATAATGGTCGTTGTTTGGAGACAATTTATACAGCGCTTTATACAATACAGATTCATTCAAACTAGCTTCACATTAATTAACAGAAAAAATATCATTATGTATTATGTTTTTACATTAAAGGTGCATTGCGCAACTTTTCATGTTAAAAATACCTGTTTTTCTATCCTATACATGCTTAAAGAACTGCCTGATGGGCTGAATGAGCCCTTCTCTGCGCACTGAGATTGCCTCTATAATCCTGTACAGTAAAATATATAAGAGGGATTCGGCCTCGAATTTGAGACTGGGCGTGACGTCATGCGCGTTCACGCTCACCAGGCTGTGTCTCACAAGTTTGTGTATTCGCCGGCGCCGCCATTCTCCGCTTCAGCGAAGACAACTCGTGCGTCAAAGGTAGAATGGATTCAAAGAGACCGGCTTGTAGTCCATTCCAAACCCCAACGCAAACTCCACGTAAAGTAAAGAAAAGAAAAATTTTGTCTAGTGCCACCAAAAGGTCCAAATTGGAGTCAGACAGGCGTCGGAGTAAGACGAGAGTCAACCTCGGGAAGGCATTCAACAAATGGAGAGATCTCCGGTCTGCTCTTGGTCTCAAACGGGATCCTCAAAGTTGGCTTTTTTCTTGATAAAACGGTAAGATATAGCCCAGTCTCTAATGTTTGATACGGCCAATCTATGTATGACAACAAATGACGATGCGTCCAATGTGTAATGCTTCAGCGGAAGCTAGATACATGTACAATCAGAATTGGTTTTACTATCATTGTTAGTGAACAGTTTCATAAACTAGGAATTGTGTTCGGAAGAATAGTACAACATGAAACATAAAACATATCCAATAAAAGATGCGTGTGGTCCATGAGCGTGCACAACTCTGGTTGCAGTTTCGCTTGTCGCCAGAGGGGGCGTAGTTCTGCAAAAACTCAGAGACTTGCGCAATGCACCTTTAAGTATTACCGTTTTAAAATTCATCAATGTTTTTTATATTATTATATTCAGATAAAGTCAGTTCAAAGTTGATTGTTTAATACCAGTGCAAAGTGCATCAATTATGATACAAGTACATAATTGTAAAGCAGCTCTACAGAAGTCAATTCAGTGGTTCAATTCAGTTAAAAAAAACAGTGCAAATGTTGCAAAGCTGGTGTCACTATCCAGCTCAGTTCAGTTCACATTTTTTCTCATCTGTGGTGATGGTGGCAGTGCAGATAAATCGATAATATTCTGAATATTAACTGTTAAACTAAAACAATACACCATAAATAGTCAATAACTTTCACAAGTTAGCCCGGATTGCTTTTAGACCAATAGGCCGTGGCCGAGAGTTTGATGCATGCACACTTGTTGAGAGAACCAGTTTCATGCCCACTGAAGAACATGAATGGTGAAATCAAGCGAACTCCTCAGCCTGGTGTGAAAACGCCCTTGTCTCTTCCCCTGAGCTTCTGCCCCAACTCTGCCAGCTTTAGTTGTGATGTTGTCTAATGCTTGCCCACCCTCACACACACACACACACACACACACACACCCCAAGTCTCTCCTAATGTGTCATCCCTCACACCCAGTCACTGCTGACCTGACCTCGACTCGGCTCACTGACTAATGTTGTGTTTCTCTCTCCCTTTCTCTTTTCCTGCGCATTCCACCATGTGTTCTTGCTCTCTTCTTTTCACCATGCACATTCCTGTTTCGTGCCCCCATGCAGTCTCTCTTCATGTTCCCATTCTCCCCGTCCTCCTCCACCCTCTCCTCACTCCCCCCCACACTCGACACCATCTCCGAGCTGGACGTGCTATCCGACATCTCCGAGGACGAGCCCGAGCTTCACCCCGAGCCGGACCCTGACCCTGACCCTTTGACCTGGGTGCCCGAAGGCTCCTGTTTAGACGGAGAGGCCGCTTCATCTAAAGCCCTGTCGTCCCCGCCCGTGGAGTGTGTGGAGTGTGTCTCGGGGCCCGAGGACCCCCCGGCCCGGCTGTGTGTGTCCCTGCTCCGGCTCTGTGAGGGTCTTCCCGAGGACCTGCCCCTCTCGTCCCCTTCCCTCCTGCCCTCCTTCCTCCTCATCTTCGCAGTCTTCCTCTCTGCCTGCCAGTCGCTGGTGCTGTCTCTGCTGCTGGCGCTGCCTCTGGCCATGTCCCTCTGCTACCTGGAGCCCAAAGCGCTGGCTCACTTCAGGCCGGCGGAGGCCATGGCTGAGACCACCTCTTCAGAGGAAAAGCAGTGTGACCCCGCCGCCTAAACCGACCCTAACCTCCCCCGTTCCTTTCTCATGTCTGCCCTCCTCCTGAAATGCTACCGTGTGCATTTTGTTGCTGTTTCCCCCCGTCCTGTAGCTCTTTTCTCTGTCCCGCTGTCCTGGAATCTGTATGAACCAGACCCAAATGGACTCCAATGTGGTCCCCAACCTAAAGAATCGAATCCTGACGACTTGTGACCTCCCAGAATTCCCTAAAGCCATTGATTTTACTACCAAACCTTGACAGATCGGCACTTGTCTGCCCACCTCCTTAAATGCTAGCGTGTGCATTTCGTTGCAGTTTGCCGCCGCCTCCTTCCCCCGTCCTATAGCTCTTCACTCTGTCCCGCTCCCCCTTCCAGTGCCAGATCTTTAGTGTAAGATGCAGAATGTGTTCCTGCTCGCAGCTTGTAGCCACATTCCAGTGGGAACCTATTTATAGTCCACATCCTCTCTCAAAACTCCCCTCATTTATTAGACCTGAAAGCGAATCACTCGAATCTTAACTTCAGATTTATACGCATTTGGATCGATTTCCCTCTCTTCTTAGATGAGAATTCATCATAGTCCTTCAGGTGTTTTATAAGATTAATAAAAAGTCGGAAGATCAGAAAAGCAGAATGGGCATTGCATCACACTCAGACTATGACATCGCTCCCAATGACGTCACACCCCATGTGTGCACTTTGATTGGGGATTCAGGCCTTCCCATCATCCATTTCACCTTTCCGACAATTTTGTCCATTATTCCACCAATTAGAGTCCACAGGTGGAGGTCGTGGAGAAGCCAGACACGGACGTGGCCACATCCGTCACCTATGAATCGGCCATTGAGGTCTGCTAACCTTCCCAGCATGCATCTGTTATCATATTCATATAATTAGCGCACAATCCAAAGGTATTGTAGTACGTGTTTTGAACTAACCTTCATCTTTTATCTCTGATGGCATTAGCAGACGGATAAAGGTGGCACTGGCGCTCCTGAGAGAAAGGTCTTTCACTTTTGAGATGCAGATTGTCTTATGTTATGTCCAAATGAAAGTGATGGGGTTCTTGCATCAGGGTTGTGTGATGTGAAATCTTTGCTTTCTTTGCTATGCTATTGGTTGATTCCTTTTGTTTGCTTTTGTTCTGGTTTTTCTGTTATGTGACGTTTGTTTATTTCGATTGCAAATGAGGCACAAATCACGTGAGCTCTCTTGAGTGATCAAAAGGCCATAGATTTGCTGATTGATTGTCTAAGCAGGGCTTGTTTGATGACTTGTAATCATAATGAAATGCTGATTTTCCTGTTGGTTGGTTACTTCAAAGAACCCTGATACAGATCAACATGCAGGAAATCTGAAGTGTCGTACATGAACCAAACAGGATCAAGAAAGTCTGAGAGCACATTGAAAATCTGAGATTCAAGATCCAATTTAAACCTGGCTGCTGTTTTCAATTACACATTTCACTCAAATTGATATGCTGATAATATAATTTGTAATGAAAATTGTATTCAATGATAAAAATGCCCATGAGAAGCATTTCCACGGGTGCTCTCAGACTTCTGGAGCCTTCTGTACATGTACTGTAATAATTGTCTATTACAGAACATTTTGTGATGTTCATCAGATTTGAGCCCGTTAAGACTCCAGTTCATTACCATCTGTCTTTTTCCGTTTTGTTGAAATGTGTTCTCATTTTTAATCCACAGAGCAAGTTGAGAGTGCAGGGGGAAAATATATATGTCAGACATAGCAATTTAATGTTGGAGGTTCGTATGTGATCAACTTTTTTTTTAAAGAAAACAAAAGAAAGAGCAAAAGCACAATGGATGGTGGACCTGTGTCCCCTCTCTGGCTACTGTCCTGGGCTGCCTCTCACTCTTCCTCTCTTAGGCTTTGTGTGCATGCATTAGTGTGTGTGTGTGTGTGTGTGTGTGTGTACACCCATGCATGGGCTGCATGTTACACCGGGTGCATGTCTGCAGGTGAACTGAATGTACGTGATGCGTGGTGATTGTAACATTCGTGTAAATGTCTTTTGGCAATGTTTTTTTTCATAACAACACTAATAGTATTTCCCTAACCAGACAGGTTACTTTCTGCTTTGGTTGTGGTGATTGTTTACATTTGACTTTATAACTAAATGAAGTTACTCATCCTGGGGTGACCCTGTCAGTGCTAAAGACACCCGACTCATGATCACTTGCCAAATCACTCAACACAGGCTGATTTGGTTGGAAATGTGTGGGCTAAAAGTTTAAATCTCAAATCACTGTCTAGTGGTAGATCAATTATTATGCATTTTTAATTCCTTTTGGTGTAAAAATGGCTAAAGTTTTGACATTTTTCATGCGAACCGTGCCCTGTTTCAATCTAAATTGCCACTGTGAAAGTACCCATCATTTTCTCTACAAATGAAACTGGAATAAGAGTAAGTGTTTACTCATTATGGCACACTTCAGCTTTAATTGAAGTGACTTTGCTCACGGTGGACATCTGGTTGTGTGTCTTTGGCATTGAGGCAGTGAATCACTGCACCGCTCCAGTCCTCAGTATTTAAACAAGTCCTGCCTCACTGCTCCCCACAGTCGCTGACCTCTGACCTCTCAACTGACCCTCGTTATATGACCATTTAATCCATCAGTGGGATTAACAAGGTCCTTCAAATGTGCAAGACTGATGGATATTATTCAGACTTCCTGCTGTTACTAGACAGCTTATTCATTTGGATGTGAATGTAAATGAGTTGCTGTGGTATAGAAGTACAGTCAGAGCAATAGGCTATACTGGTTTAAGCTCATTTTTTTGATCGCAGAACATTTGTGAAAATACATATTTTCAATGTACAGCATGTAAAGGCCTGGTTAAGTGTTCACCGGCAATCTGTTTCAAACCACGAAACGAACTCCAAACGATCTTCGTTTTAGCCAGATATCATTAGAAATGATGCAACACCCATTCAAACTGAAGAATTAATGGGTGTGGTGAAATTTTAAATGAAGTCAAATGAAATATTCCATATAAATAACTTCCAAAGTTATTGTTCTAATGGTTCGTTATTAAATATGTTCCAAATGTACGGTCTACACGGGCATCAGCCAATCTGCCATCATGAGACCAGTGAAGTATACTGGCAGACCCGTTCTGCTGTCAGGAGTGTTGCTGTGCCATCGGGTGTTTGGCCGGAGCTCAGGACTCGATAGGGCCGCTGGCGAGCAGTGAGGTCGGACTGGTAACGGGGTTCAGGTCTCTCCATGACTAATGTGCTGGTTGTTGGTTGTCCCTTTGTCCTCCCTTGCCTGCCTCTCCCCGGTGCGATGGGCCCTTCAGGACTTGGATAAGACCCAGGAGGATGTATTGAAGCATCAGGCTAGCATTAGCGAGCTAAAGCGCAGTTTTATGGAGGCTACGCCCGAGCCCAGGCCCAGTCAGTGGGACAAACGCCTGACGGGCAGCCCTGCCACCACCCTGCGCTTGCAGGCTCAAGGGGTACGTGTGCTTGTGCTCGGGGTCCAGACGCCGGCATGCCCTCGCTGTCCTTCACCCCCTGCTCTCCTCCTCCGCTGGGTTACTGTGGCTGCTTTCTGTTGTGCGGTGGGACAGTTGGGAACATACTCACAATAAGTCTTCATTTTTATCTCATTAAATTAGGTGTGTAACCATTCAATCGTTTCCTAGATGCATCCATTACAAATCCTGCCTATGCATTGATTTTGAAACGTGGATTTTTGGTGAATCGTTTGTTTCGGCCTTTAAGAATTTAAAAAAATTGGAATATGGACTCATTGCACTTTATATTAGCCTGCATTTAATGTGCTTGCTTTCAAGTTGTGCATTTAAAAAAAAAAAAAATGTTAGGTTGTTTTTTCCCCTGTTTTTACCTAAGACACATTAGAAGCATTTACATAATCCTATAAATGCAAAATACAGAATTGGGTCGAATCAAATCATTCTGAATTTGCAAAAAATCATTCCTGAATCGAAACGAAAACCTATGAGTCATGAATCGAATCACTGTGTACACACTCAGATTTACACCCGTGCATTAAAATACTATTTAGCATAACATTGAGTCCTACTCTCTAAGTCTAAGGTATCCAAATCCACACTTTAAAAACATGCATGTGTGAGCAGAGCGGTACTGACGCGACTGGAAGTGCCTTTGGGTCTCCTAATGAAATCACTCCGCAGCGTGAGACGTCTTGCTAACACCTGTCACTCCTGACGCCACAATGTGCTGTTGTCTTATCGAGTCTAAGTAGATTTAAGAAGCCGCCTCATAATCCCAACCGTCTCACGCACACACTCCTCCTGTCCTCTACACTGGCCAATGGCAGGGCAGCTCTCGATCTGATCGGGCTCTTTGAGTTCTGTTGTTCATGGCTCTCTTCTTCATCACTGCTCGTGTATATTGTGTTGTGTTTTCCTCATTGCGACTGAACTCTTGTGTTTTCCAGCAGAAAGCTTCTCTCATTGTTTAGGTTTGCTGATCTCAGTTGCAGTTTTCAATCACGTGTGTCTTTCAGCTGCACACATGCTCCTTCTGTTTATTTGTATGCGTTTTTAAATCATGCTTTTATCAATGTAAATGATGAGCTCCTGCCAAAGACTTTTGACATGCGTGTTTTATGTGAGTGATTTTTGCGTTTTATTTGCACCCGTTTGACTTTCTTGATGCTGTCACCTGATTCTCTAAACCTCTGGTTCAGAAACGCTCCTCTTTCATTTCATTTTGAAATGCTTTTACTGCCATTTCTGTAGTGTGTGTGTGTGTGTGTGCATGTTAGTAGCTGTTCTAGTCACACTCTGTAGAATCACTGAAGTGCTTTTGTGTTTCTCTCTCTTGTTTCTTCTGTTTCTGTGTCTGTTCTGTCCTCGCACCCTCTCGTTTCGCTCCTGTCCCTTCGGTGTGTGTTTTCATGACGCCTGTAGAGTTTGGAAGAGGAGCTCACCTCTCTCTTTCTGAGTAAGGCGTGCTTCTCGGGGCTGGCGGGCTCCTGCAGTACCACTGCTGCTCCAGCAGAGGCCAGTAGAGTCTCAGCGTTCACGATCCCGCTTCTCTCCGTCTGCTTTGTGTTCTCTGCCGACACATGCCTGCTTCTCTTTCAAACAAAACCCAGTTCATGCTCAGATCTGGCAGATCTATCCAGTCCTTGCGCTGCTAATAATGTTTAGGGAAGTTTTGTTTACTCAACTAAAAAAACGGCATAAGCTAAAAGATTGATTTCTTGGGATTTAAAAATTGACTTTACTTGTTGAAATCTATAGCAGATAGAAATGTCACAATTCTTGATTCTTGGTTTCAATACCAAAGCAGAAATCAATCTGCAATCAAATAAACTGATTTATGTACAAGTTTATATATATATATATATTACTGCTGTCAAAATTAAAGCGTTAACGCATAAGATTCATTTTTCACTTTAATGCATTAACAATATTTACGTAATCCTTTGGCTAGCATTACATTTATATGATCATGCTTTTATTCATGCAAATATTTGTAATGATTCAAGTGAGAAGACACAGAGACACACACACACACAGTTATGCGCACAGAAAGTTGCTTCGGACAACGCTTGCATGGATAAAAACACACAAAATTATGCCAAATGTCCATTTTGCCGAGTACCTCTGCAAGCACAGTCTTAAATGAGTGAAATGAAGTCTTAAGTGACCGTAAAGAGTAGTGATTAATGGGATCCGTGTCACATCCGTGTCATTAAAGTGACAGCAGACTAATAAACCTGCTGTCTGTCAGTAATGTTAATCAAAGAACTATAAACTGTGTTTATTTCTTAGACAGCAGTTACAGGTTTTTAAATAAGCATTCAGAAATGCAAAACAAAAGTAATTAAATGTACAATACAACCATCAAAATTAAAACAATTGTGTCATTATGCCATACATATTACTGTTATATTAAATGATCCCTTTGTGCTGTAGTGATTAAAGGATAGTGTACATCCAGCCGGTTGTTATCGCATATTAATACACAGTACACACTTATTACACGGCTACTTCCCACATAAATAAATAATTAGACATGAAATATTGATCTGAGTCTAAATATTTTATTAGCTCTTTAAACGCAAAGCTTCCACGGAGAGAGCAAACTATACGGACATTTAAGGGATACGGTTTACAGTCATTACACTTATTACCGGTATATGGTATTTCACCACATGAATAATTATGGAGATAAGAGATATTGATTTCAGATTAAACTGTTTTAAAATCGTACCTGTTTGTATTTTATAATCCAATAGTGTACAAAACAATAGTCACAAAATGGCGGGAGCTGCGTTTGTATGAAACAAGAGAGTGAGTCTCCGATGATTAAATAACTACACACAAATTGATTTGAGTTTTAATATTTCATTACCTCACCAAACGGAAAACTTCCACAAGGAGAAACCGTTCCCAGCAATCCTATATCACCGACTTCAGTTACAGTGATGCGGATGAGCCTGTGTTATCAGTTTTTACTGGTTGTAATCGGTGGATAACACACCATTGGTGCGGTCGACCAATCAGAAGCCAGTATTCCCCAGAGCCGTGTAATAAGATCAGTAATACACATCATCAGTGTAGTGTCCGAGTTCATGTACGTGAGCGCAGCTCTAGAGGTCATTTCACTGCCAGACTGCTCATCAACTTCCACTCACTGGCCAGTCATTTCCCCCTCTGCCGTCGTGTGTGTGAAACTTCTTGTTTCGTGTGTGTGTGTGTGTGTGTGTGTGTGTACATGATCTTCTAACTGCCGTCCTGTCCACCTTCCCGAACCCGCTCCCGCTCAGACCCTGTTTACACCTGCTGTCTCGGGCGATCCCATCACAAGTGTGAACCCGGAGACCTCTTGAGATCAGACCGCCGTGAGTGGCAGGTGTCAGCAGTTCCTCAGACAGCGTGTGTGTGTGTGTGTTTGAGTGACTGTGTCCTATGGTTGCCTTCAGGTTCCTCAGAAAAGCCCTCCTCATCCCGAGAGCGACAGCAGAGACGCCAGCAAGGTCCTCGCTCAGCCACCTAACATCACCTGAGCAAACACACACCTAACACTGCACACACACACACATCTCATCCCTTTTCCATTGCAGACATCACGCCTCCACCTTCAGAGATCATCATCTGTCTGTCCAGCCATGCTCTCTTCATCTTCAGCTTGTTATGACTGTCTCTCTTCTCCTTATGTTGCTTGTTTGATTATATATGTGTGGTGTTGCAGTGCTTATGGACCTTAGTTGGAGCGGATGCCATGTTTGATTCGCTGTGAGCGATAGACGATGTACAGTGTGCTCAGTGAGATGTATATACAATATCTGAACACCCTTACAGCAACACAGATTTAACTGAGAGACTATAGTGTGTGTAATGCAGTTGTTAGGTGTGTTTCCAGAGAGTAAATCCTGACAGTGGACTCTTTCACAGACTGTGGAGACATGAGTTATTAACATCATAAATCTAGCAGATTAATTTGAGAAATTAAAAAAAAGACTTTACTCTACTGTCATATTAAGCAAAGCTAATAAAACACAAACTTTCCGCACACTGAACAGACTGTACGTCTCTGACTTGCATCGAAATGGCATTGACTTTGACTAAGGTCTGCAGGAAATTTGTTTCCTTCAGTTTTTTTTCTGTGGTCATCGTTTGTTTTTTGCTTTTCTCTCCATCCCTCGTGTGTGTCTGTGTCGTTGTCTGGTGTAGAGCACAGAGGTCAAACCTGAAGTGAACGGCCAGCCAGAGTTCATTGAGGTCGTGGAAGAGACCGTCGTCATCGAGGAGGTCATCAAAGCCAAGCCCAGAAGCCCCGCCCCCGAGACCCCGGTTACCGTGGAGACGGAGGTCAAGGAGGACAGGAGTTTATCCTCGGACAGTGAGAGCGAAGAAGAGGAGGCGGAGTATCACGCTCAGACACCCAGTGCGAGCATCTCCGTTCAGCAGATCGAGGAAGAGCCCGAGGAAGAACAGGAGCTTATACAACAAGCCCCGCCCTCTGTGGTAGAGTTGCAGCCAATCACAGAAGCAGAACCAGCTGACTCCGCCCCTAGCGCAGAGGAAGAGCAAGCAACCGCACAGCCTGAAGAGGAAGAGTGTACAGACAAGGACGACGCTCCCAATGGACACGCCCCCGCAGCCGAAGCCCCGCCCCCTCTCAGAGCCGTGGAGGAGGAGCCTCCCGTCGTCAACGGCAGCGTCTCTCGCGTGGAGGCGGAGCTCCTGCCGCAGGTTATCTGTTGCTCGGAGGTAATTGACGTCGTGAGCTAGCCGAGACGCTATCCCTGCTCTTCTCCTCATCTCCTCTTCCATTTCCCACTCCTCCCTCGTCCTGGAGGAAGATCCCGCTCGATCTGCGCATCCGTCTCTCTAGCACTCGTTTAAGGAAGAGAAGCAGTATAAATGAAGTGGTTCTGTCCGCTTTAACGTCAGTCATTCCATCCTCTCGCCTTTAAGTTGATTTTATATTCCATCCTACTCTAATACACACACACACACACACACACAGTGGGGGGCTTATAGTTTGTGTGCTGCATGTTGTGTATCGTCGCATGTTTCATACTTGATGTCCTAATTATAAGTTAGCTTGCGCTGATTCTTCACTCTGCTAGCAGAGTTTCTGTAACTTCAGTAATGTTGCTGAAATGATTTGATCACATTGATAGTGATAGAATGGCGATGTTGAGATATTGTGCTTTTGCATGTGTGCGCTGTCTTACCAACACTGCCAAAGATCACTGAAACCAAAACTGCACCCATGTACCGTCGCTCTGTTTGGCTTGTGATATCTGGGTTTGGCTGCATGCGTTATATACCAAAGACGTGTAGTGTGTAGTGACGTCAGAGCGGTGTGTGTTCCTCACACTCACGGCCTCTGTCTCTCTGTAGCCTCCTGTGGTGAAGACTGAGATGGTCACCATTTCAGACACGTTCGCTGCTCAGAAGACGGAGATCTCCACGAAGGAGGTGCCCATCGTCCACACGGAGACCAAGACCATCACGTACGAGGCCGCTCAGGTCAGAGACCAGTCACATGACCCCCGTATTTCAGTACTGGGTCAGAACCATGGATTAGAAGACGTATTTGAAACAAACCAACCCATGTTTATTGTCTTATTGAAACAATGAAAGTGGGGCTTTTGAAGGGATGAGGTGCTGATTGTTGTTTTTCTGTATTGAGAGTTTTGTTGAGTGCTGAATGTGTGTGTTTGTTCTGTGTGTGATTGACAGTTGGATGGTAATGGAGACGGGGAGCCAGGAGTGCTTATGACAGCTCAAACCATCACCTCTGAGTCACTCTGCACCACCACCACCACACACATCACCAAGGTAACACACACACACACACACACATCACCTCTGAGTCACTCTGCACCACCACCACCACACACATCACCAAGGTAACACACACACACACACACACATCACCTCTGAGTGACTCTGCACCACCACCACCACACACATCACCAAGGTAACACACACACACACACATCACCTCTGAGTCACTCTGCACCACCACCACCACACACATCACCAAGGTAACACACACACACACATCACCTCTGTGTCACTCTGCACCACCACCACCACACACATCACCAAGGTAACACACACACACACACACACATCACCTCTGAGTCACTCTGCACCACCACCACCACACACATCACCAAGGTAACACACACACACACACACACATCACCTCTGAGTCACTCTGCACCACCACCACCACACACATCACCAAGGTAACACACACACACACACACATCACCTCTGAGTCACTCTGCACCACCACCACCACACACATCACCAAGGTAACACACACACACACATCACCTCTGAGTCACTCTGCACCACCACCACCACACACATCACCAAGGTAACACACACACACACACACACATCACCTCTGAGTCACTCTGCACCACCACCACCACACACATCACCAAGGTAACACACACACACACATCACCTCTGAGTCACTCTGCACCACCACCACCACACACATCACCAAGGTAACACACACACACACATCACCTCTGAGTCACTCTGCACCACCACCACCACACACATCACCAAGGTAACACACACACACACACACAAATCACCTCTGAGTCACTCTTCACCACCACACACATCACCAAGGTAACACACACACACACACACACATCACCTCTGAGTCACTCTGCACCACCACCACCACACACATCACCAAGGTAACACACACACACACATCACCTCTGAGTCACTCTGCACCACCACCACCACACACATCACCAAGGTAACACACACACACACATCACCTCTGTGTCACTTTGCACCACCACCACCACACACATCACCAAGGTAACACACACACACACATCACCTCTGAGTCACTCTGCACCACCACCACCACACACATCACCAAGGTAACACACACACACACATCACCTCTGAGTCACTCTGCACCACCACCACCACACACATCACCAAGGTAACACACACACACACACACACATCACCTCTGAGTCACTCTTCACCACCACCACCACACACATCACCAAGGTAACACACACACACACATCACCTCTGAGTCACTCTGCACCACCACCACCACACACATCACCAAGGTAACACACACACACACATCACCTCTGAGTCACTCTGCACCACCACCACCACACACATCACCAAGGTAACACACACACACACATCACCTCTGAGTCACTCTGCACCACCACCACCACACACATCACCAAGGTAACACACACACACACACACACATCACCTCTGAGTCACTCTTCACCACCACACACATCACCAAGGTAACACACACACACACATCACCTCTGTGTCACTCTGCACCACCACCACCACACACATCACCAAGGTAACACACACACACACACACACATCACCTCTGAGTCACTCTTCACCACCACACACATCACCAAGGTAACACACACACACACATCACCAAGGAAACACACTTGGGATTTTTAAAGAGTCTTGGTTAAAGTGTTATAAAGTCAAGAACCAAACCAATCCGCTACGAGGAGAATCACAACATTACAAACTTTTATTTGAAGCAAACAATACAAAGGCACCAGACTGAACGTGACCGCTTTAGTGAGAGAGCACTGCAATCCCATGAAGCTCTGCCAACATGTCATTTAATTAATAACAATGGAGAAATACGGAACTACTCGTGTACAAATGTTGATTATATATATAAACGGTATATTTTAAGTTTATTGCAAAATATGCATATTTAAGTATTTTGAGTGTAGGGACATTGGCTTAATTACGTCACCTGCAGTGCTTCATGGGAGTGGGCGGAGCTAAAGACATCTTTTGGGCGTTTGCTTGTTTTGACTCTGATTGTTGGATTTTTCTCCACAGCATTAATGAGTGATGTAGTTTTTCTCCACATATTCTATATATAGCTCACAGTCCAGCTGACTGTACAGGTTTAGAAGTTACCGTTAAAGTTCAGCTTCCTCATGGAGCAAATGAGTGCAGTTTTTCCTCCCGGAGCCGGCTGATTGGCTCTGATGCAGAACTGACCGAACGCAGTCGGCTTTTCCTCCCTTGAACATTAAACACAGAGGAACCTGCTAATGTCCATGTCAGAAGTGGGTTTAGTCTGATCTAGGACCAGTGTTTAAATACAACTAATCAAAACTCACACTGCACTGAAAAAACATGGTGTAGGATTTACTTTAACAATTACCCTCAGAAATTGCTAGTAAATTCCACAAATAATTTCACAGAAACATCAAACTTTAAAGCAACAACTGAAATAGTATTTTCTTGTAAAACGTACTAAAATAATTCGTTTTAATTGCGACTTTGACCAAAATCATTTTTACAGTGTACTAAATTCACATTCCTGATCCTCTAAAACTGCTACTTTATTGTTTAATCTGAATCCAATGTTCCGTCCTCCATTATTCCTGCTGAGCGCTGTGTTTGTGTCACATGACGTCTGTCTCTTTAATGATTGACAGACACTAAAGGGCGGGCTGTCAGAAACTCGCATCGAGAAGCGCATCGTCATCACGGGAGACTCGGACATTGATCACGATCAGGTGAGATACACACACTCACGCACACACACACACTCAGTTACACGAGACTCAAACACACACACACTCATTCATACATACACACTCACACACATACACACACACACACACTCACTCACTATCTCTCACAAACTGACACACTCTCTCACACACACACACTCACTCAGTTACACAAGACTCAAACACACACACACTCATTCATACATACACACTCACACACACACTCACTCACTCACACACACGCGCACACACACACACACACACACACTTACTCACTCTCACACACAGACACACACACACACACACACTCAGTTACACAGAGACACACACACACACTTACTCACTCACACAGAGAGACACACACACACTGACACACTCACACACTCTCACACACACACACACACTTACTCACACACAGACATACACACACACACTCACTCACTCACTCTCTCTCACACACTGACACACTCTCTCACACACACACACACACTTACTCACTCTCACAGACAGACACACACACACACTCAGTTACACAGAGAGACACACACACACATACACTGACTCACTCACACACACACACACACACACACACACACACACACTTACTCACTCACTCACACACACACACTTACTTACTCACTCACACACACAGTTACACAGAGACACACACACACACTCACTCACTCACACACATACACACTCACTCACTCACTCTCACACACACATACACACACACACACTTACTCACTCACTCACACACACTGTATTTTTCTTAAAGAACAAAAGAAAAAAGATTGACAGACCATCTAGGCCAAAGTAGTGCTGGGCGATAAGACCAAAATCTTATTTTATTTTACTTCGTTTTATTTATTTGGTTATTAATAAGATCAAAGAAATAATTTTCAAATAATATGACAAATACAGTACAAGATAAAAAAATAAACGGCGCTTTTTAAAATTTATTCAGCTATTGTAGGTTTATTTTACAGCAACACTCAAATAAGAAATTGAATAATCAAATGTAAAATTAAAACTTGGCGTGGTCTTTCTTCACTGTATGAATTGAACATAGATGAATCCATATTAATCAACAGCAGTTATTGACTGAAGAGCAGTGAGTGTTTGATGATAACGACTGATCATATATGATACAGTAATATCTGTAACGCAGATCGCGGAGGCGTTTCACTCGTGACCTGAGCGCTGTACGTACAGTGTGTGTCTCGCTGGGCTCGTGGTGTTCAGTGTGACGGCCAACAGTTGCAGAGTAGCTGCTCTTTATAACCCTGAGCTGTTCTGTGACGCACACACACTTCCCTGATACACCGGTTACCATAGCGATGAGACTGAGACATGGTTCTCGCAGGTCCAGCGCTGCAGATGCATGTTCCCCCGTCATATGTGTGTCATTCAGTTGAGTTTTCATTCTTGTGTTGAGTTGAGTTGTTCATTTTTTCAGTTGAATCTTTTGTTTGGTTTGTGTGTGTGTGTGTGTGTGTTTGGTTGTGTCTCTGGGTCACCGCGTGGGGTCAGGCGTTGGCCCAGGCTATAAAGGAGGCCAAAGAGCAGCACCCTGACATGTCGGTCACTCGCGTGGTGGTCCACAAAGAGACGGAGCTGGCCGAGGACGAGGACTGAAGGACAGGTAAGCACATGGCAACTCACCATGGCAACAGCAGCGCTCTTGACGACTGGCTCCTCCTCCTTCCTCCTCCTGCGCCCAGAGCCTCTCGTTTCTCCCCTTTTCTTTGTCTTTTTCTTGTGTTTGTCTCTTTATTTCCTCTGTCCTGGATCTGCCAGCTGCTCAGTGTTTAATTAAACAGCGGAGACTCTCACTCTCAGGGCTTCCTTTCTGAACAAACTGGATCTGGATTCATTTTACCATAAAATCACATTATTTTAGAGGTTCCTCATATGACTCGTATACCAGTAAAAAAATCAAACTTCGATACCACAGCTAAAACTACTAGCCTAATGTAAATGTAAAACATGATTAAAGATAAGTAAACAATGAGTAATACAATAAGAACAAATAATGAAATTAAAGCAATAGCACAAATAAATACAATAGAACAAAGATGCAAATTAAATAATCAGGTTTTCAGGTCGGTCTAACAGTCATTTCAGGTACTGAAATTTTATATGAAGTTATCAAATGTAAAATAACACTGCATAATGTTCACTGTATAAATTGAAAAGATTAATCCTTATCAAAGTTAGAAAGCGTATTCCGTCAAGAGCAGTGAGTAATTGTTTTCTTTGTCTTTTGTTAAACATTAAAACACATGGCAGCAGGAATATTAGGCGTCTGTCACTTTAAGAGCTGATGCACAGTAGGGCTGTCAATCTTCCTCTAATACTATTCGAATTCCATTCCTTATTTTATTTAATATTCGAATAATATTTGAATATTAAATGCTCAAATTCATCCTATTATTAATATTTACGACATTACTCAGGCTTATGGATCGCCAATGCCACTATAGCATGTGGTTGTTGTTACACGTTCTGTCCACTAGAGGGACATCTAACATTACAATAAACATTTTATTCATGCTGAATATGGTTGAAGCGCTTCCGATGGTTTTCGGCTAATATCTCCGCTAAAACACCACCAAAAATTCTGAAACTTATATCGTTATTTTCAGTTCGACTAGACGGTTCCAACGAGCTTGGTGCTCGCTGAGATATTTGCGCTTGGGGGGTGCTTTTTTACGCTGTTAAACATTTACCATTTTTGACAGTATTGTTATGATGATACAGCATGGATAATGTGCACAATTGTGTTACGATTCAAAAACATTATTGTTCATCAGACGAAACAAAAGGATTTCATTTTCACATGTGTGTAAGCCAAGGCGACGAGAGGCAAGATTGCATAAATTGTTTTGTTTTTTAAATACATAAAGCAATATTCGAATAGTATTGATTTTTTTTAATATTCAAATTATTTTCGGAATTTGTTCCAACAGCCCTAATGCACAGATCTATATACTGATACTGTGAACACTTTTCCTTCCACAACTGTTTACGTTCACTTCAGACAGACTGTGTACATCGCACAGCTGATTGGTTGTTGTTGCATCAGCGGCCAATGATCTCCGGCTCAACATTCAGACAGAGTATGTTGCTGTTAGCAGTGCAGCGCTCTCTCTTGAAGCCCTCCCTGTCCCCCAACTCCACCTGTGTAGATCTGCGACGGGTTAAATCATGTCTGTCACATGTGCAGCAGCAGCGCTCTCTCTTGAAGCCCTCCCTCTTCCCCAGCTCCACCTGTGTAGATCTGTGACGGGTTAAAGCATGTCTGTCACATGTGCAGCAGCAGCGCTCTCTCAGAAGTCCTCCCTCTTCTCCAGCTCCACCTGTGTAGATCTGCGACGGGTTAAATCATGTCTGTCACATGTGCAGCAGCAGCGCTCTCTCTTGAAGCCCTCCCTCTTCCCCAGCTCCACCTGTGTAGATCTGCGACGGGTTAAATCATATCTGTCACATGTGCAGCAGCAGCGCTCTCTCAGAAGTCCTCCCTCTCCCCCAGCTCCACCTGTGTAGATCTGCGACGGGTTAAATCATGTCTGTCACATGTGCAGCAGCAGCGCTCTCTCTTGAAGCCCTCCCTCTTCCCCAGCTCCACCTGTGTAGATCTGTGACGGGTTAAAGCATGTCTGATTTCTCTCTCAGAAGCCCTCCCTCTCCCCCAGCTCCACCTGTGTAGATCTGCGACGGGTTAAAGCATGTCTGTCACATGTGCAGCAGCAGCGCTCTCTCAGAAGCCCCTCCCTCTTCCCCAGCTCCACCTGTGTAGATCTGCGGCGGGTTAAATCATGTCTGTCACATGTGCAGCAGCAGTGCTCTCTCAGAAGCTCTTCCTCTTCCCCAGCTCCACCTGTGTAGATCTGTGACGGGTTAAAGCATGTCTGATTTCTCTCTCAGAAGCCCTCCCTCTTCCCCAGCTCCACCTGTGTAGATCTGCGACGGGTTAAAGCATGTCTGTCACATGTGCAGCAGCAGCGCTCTCTCAGAAGCCTTCCCTCTTCCCCTGCTCCACCTGTGTAGATCTGCGACGGGTTAAAGCATGTCTGTCACATGTGCAGCAGCAGCGCTCTCTCAGAAGCCCTCCCTCTTCCCCAGCTCCACCTGTGTAGATCTGCGACGGGTTAAAGCATGTCTGTCACATGTGCAGCAGCAGCGCTCTCTCAGAAGCCCTCCCTCTTCCCCAGCTCCACCTGTGTAGATCTGCGACGGGTTTAATCATGTCTGTCACATGTGCAGCAGCAGCGCTCTCTCAGAAGCCCTCCCTCTTCCCCAGCTCCACCTGTGTAGATCTGCGACGGGTTAAATCATGTCTGTCACATGTGCAGCAGCAGCGCTCTCTCAGAAGCTCTCCCTCTTCTCCAGCTCCACCTGTGTAGATCTGCGGCGGGTTAAATCATGTCTGTCACATGTGCAGCAGCAGCGCTCTCTCAGAAGCCCTCCCTCTTCCCCAGCTCCACCTGTGTAGATCTGCGACGGGTTTAATCATGTCTGTCACATGTGCAGCAGCAGCGCTCTCTCTTGAAGCCCTCCCTCTTCCCCAGCTCCACCTGTGTAGATCTGTGACGGGTTAAAGCATGTCTGTCACATGTGCAGCAGCAGCGCTCTCTCAGAAGCCCTCCCTCTTCCCCAGCTCCACCTGTGTAGATCTGCGACGGGTTTAATCATGTCTGTCACATGTGCAGCAGCAGCGCTCTCTCAGAAGCCCTCCCTCTTCCCCAGCTCCACCTGTGTAGATCTGCGACGGGTTAAAGCATGTCTGTCACATGTGCAGCAGCAGCGCTCTCTCAGAAGCCCTCCCTCTTCCCCAGCTCCACCTGTGTAGATCTGTGACGGGTTAAATCATGTCTGTCACATGTGCAGCAGCAGCGCTCTCTCAGAAGCCCTCCCTCTTCCCCAGCTCCACCTGTGTAGATCTGCGACGGGTTAAAGCATGTCTGTCACATGTGCAGCAGCAGCGCTCTCTCAGAAGCCCTCCCTCTTCCCCAGCTCCACCTGTGTAGATCTGCGGCGGGTTAAATCATGTCTGTCACATGTGCAGCAGCAGCGCTCTCTCAGAAGCCCTCCCTCTTCCCCAGCTCCACCTGTGTAGATCTGCGACGGGTTAAAGCATGTCTGTCACATGTGCAGCAGCAGCGCTCTCTCAGAAGCCCTCCCTCTTCCCCAGCTCCACCTGTGTAGATCTGTGACGGGTTAAATCATGTCTGTCACATGTGCAGCAGCAGCGCTCTCTCAGAAGCCCTCCCTCTTCCCCAGCTCCACCTGTGTAGATCTGCGACGGGTTAAAGCATGTCTGTCACATGTGCAGCAGCAGCGCTCTCTCAGAAGCCCTCCCTCTTCCCCAGCTCCACCTGTGTAGATCTGCGGCGGGTTAAATCATGTCTGTCACATGTGCAGCAGCAGCGCTCTCTCAGAAGCCCTCCCTCTTCCCCAGCTCCACCTGTGTAGATCTGCGACGGGTTAAAGCATGTCTGTCACATGTGCAGCAGCAGCGCTCTCTCAGAAACCCTCCCTCTTCTCCAGCTCCACCTGTGTAGATCTGCGACGGGTTAAATCATGTCTGTCACATGTGCAGCAGCAGCGCTCTCTCAGAAGCCCTCCCTCTTCCCCAGCTCCACCTGTGTAGGTCTGCGACGGGTTAAAGCATGTCTGTCACATGTGCAGCAGCAGCGCTCTCTCAGAAGCCCTCCCTCTTCCCCAGCTCCACCTGTGTAGATCTGTGACGGGTTAAAGCATGTCTGATTTCTCTCTCAGAAGCCCTCCCTCTCCCCCAGCTCCACCTGTGTAGATCTGCGACGGGTTAAAGCATGTCTGTCACATGTGCAGCAGCAGCGCTCTCTCAGAAGCCCCTCCCTCTTCCCCAGCTCCACCTGTGTAGATCTGCGGCGGGTTAAATCATGTCTGTCACATGTGCAGCAGCAGTGCTCTCTCAGAAGCTCTTCCTCTTCCCCAGCTCCACCTGTGTAGATCTGTGACGGGTTAAAGCATGTCTGATTTCTCTCTCAGAAGCCCTCCCTCTTCCCCAGCTCCACCTGTGTAGATCTGCGACGGGTTAAAGCATGTCTGTCACATGTGCAGCAGCAGCGCTCTCTCAGAAGCCCTCCCTCTTCCCCTGCTCCACCTGTGTAGATCTGCGGCGGGTTAAATCATGTCTGTCACATGTGCAGCAGCAGCGCTCTCTCAGAAGCCCTCCCTCTTCCCCAGCTCCACCTGTGTAGATCTGCGACGGGTTAAAGCATGTCTGTCACATGTGCAGCAGCAGCGCTCTCTCAGAAGCCCTCCCTCTTCCCCAGCTCCACCTGTGTAGATCTGCGACGGGTTAAAGCATGTCTGTCACATGTGCAGCAGCAGCGCTCTCTCAGAAGCCCTCCCTCTTCCCCAGCTCCACCTGTGTAGATCTGCGACGGGTTTAATCATGTCTGTCACATGTGCAGCAGCAGCGCTCTCTCAGAAGCCCTCCCTCTTCCCCAGCTCCACCTGTGTAGATCTGCGACGGGTTAAAGCATGTCTGTCACATGTGCAGCAGCAGCGCTCTCTCAGAAGCCCTCCCTCTTCCCCAGCTCCACCTGTGTAGATCTGCGACGGGTTTAATCATGTCTGTCACATGTGCAACAGCAGCGCTCTCTCAGAAGCCCTCCCTCTTCCCCAGCTCCACTTGTGTAGATCTGCGACGGGTTAAATCATGTCTGTCACATGTGCTGCAGCAGCGCTCTCTCAGAAGCTCACCCTCTTCCCCAGCTCCACCTGTGTAGATCTGCTGCGGGTTAAATCGTGTCTGTCACATGTGCAGCAGCAGCGCTCTCTCAGAAGCCCTCCCTCTTCCCCAGCTCCACCTGTGTAGATCTGCGACGGGTTTAATCATGTCTGTCACATGTGCAGCAGCAGCGCTCTCTCTTGAAGCCCTCCCTCTTCCCCAGCTCCACCTGTGTAGATCCGTGACGGGTTAAAGCATGTCTGTCACATGTGCAGCAGCAGCGCTCTCTCAGAAGCCCTCCCTCTTCCCCAGCTCCACCTGTGTAGATCTGCGACGGGTTAAAGCATGTCTGTCACATGTGCAGCAGCAGCGCTCTCTCAGAAGCCCTCCCTCTTCCCCAGCTCCACCTGTGTAGATCTGCGACGGGTTTAATCATGTCTGTCACATGTGCAACAGCAGCGCTCTCTCAGAAGCCCTCCCTCTTCCCCAGCTCCACTTGTGTAGATCTGCGACGGGTTAAATCATGTCTGTCACATGTGCTGCAGCAGCGCTCTCTCAGAAGCTCACCCTCTTCCCCAGCTCCACCTGTGTAGATCTGCTGCGGGTTAAATCGTGTCTGTCACATGTGCAGCAGCAGCGCTCTCTCAGAAGCCCTCCCTCTTCCCCAGCTCCACCTGTGTAGATCTGCGACGGGTTTAATCATGTCTGTCACATGTGCAGCAGCAGCGCTCTCTCTTGAAGCCCTCCCTCTTCCCCAGCTCCACCTGTGTAGATCCGTGACGGGTTAAAGCATGTCTGTCACATGTGCAGCAGCAGCGCTCTCTCAGAAGCCCTCCCTCTTCCCCAGCTCCACCTGTGTAGATCTGCGACGGGTTTAATCATGTCTGTCACATGTGCAGCAGCAGCGCTCTCTCAGAAGCCCTCCCTCTTCCCCAGCTCCACCTGTGTAGATCTGTGACGGGTTAAATCATGTCTGTCACATGTGCAGCAGCAGCGCTCTCTCAGAAGCCCTCCCTCTTCCCCAGCTCCACCTGTGTAGATCTGCGACGGGTTAAAGCATGTCTGTCACATGTGCAGCAGCAGCGCTCTCTCAGAAGCCCTCCCTCTTCCCCAGCTCCACCTGTGTAGATCTGCGGCGGGTTAAATCATGTCTGTCACATGTGCAGCAGCAGCGCTCTCTCAGAAGCCCTCCCTCTTCCCCAGCTCCACCTGTGTAGATCTGCAACGGGTTAAAGCATGTCTGTCACATGTGCAGCAGCAGCGCTCTCTCAGAAGCCCTCCCTCTTCCCCAGCTCCACCTGTGTAGATCTGCGGCGGGTTAAAGCATGTCTGTCACATGTGCAGCAGCAGCGCTCTCTCAGAAGCCCTCTCTCTTCTCCAGCTCCACCTGTGTAGATCTGCAACGGGTTAAAGCATGTCTGTCACATGTGCAGCAGCAGCGCTCTCTCAGAAGCCCTCCGTCTTCCCCAGCTCCACCTGTGTAGATCTGCGACGGGTTAAAGCATGTCTGTCATGTGTGCAGCAGCAGCGCTCTCTCAGAAGCCCTCCCTCTTCCCCAGCTCCACCTGTGTAGATCTGCGACGGGTTAAAGCATGTCTGTCACATGTGCAGCAGCAGCGCTCTCTCAGAAGCCCTCCCTCTTCCCCAGCTCCACCTGTGTAGATCTGCGACGGGTTAAAGCATGTCTGTCACATGTGCAGCAGCAGCGCTCTCTCAGAAGCCCTCCCTCTTCCCCAGCTCCACCTGTGTAGATCTGCGACGGGTTAAAGCATGTCTGTCACATGTGCAGCAGCAGCGCTCTCTCAGAAGCCCTCCCTCTTCCCCAGCTCCACCTGTGTAGATCTGCGACGGGTTAAAGCATGTCTGTCACATGTGCAGCAGCAGCGCTCTCTCAGAAGCCCTCCCTCTTCCCCAGCTCCACCTGTGTAGATCTGCGACGGGTTTAATCATGTCTGTCACATGTGCAGCAGCAGCGCTCTCTCTTGAAGCCCTCCCTCTTCCCCAGCTCCACCTGTGTAGATCTGTGACGGGTTAAAGCATGTCTGTCACATGTGCAGCAGCAGCGCTCTCTCAGAAGCCCTCCCTCTTCCCCAGCTCCACCTGTGTAGATCTGCGACGGGTTTATTCATGTCTGTCACATGTGCAGCAGCAGTGCTCTCTCAGAAGCCCTCCCTCTTCCCCAGCTCCACCTGTGTAGATCTGTGACGGGTTAAATCATGTCTGTCACATGTGCAGCAGCAGCGCTCTCTCAGAAGCCCTCCCTCTTCCCCAGCTCCACCTGTGTAGATCTGCGGCAAGTTAAATCATGTCTGTCACATGTGCAGCAGCAGCGCTCTCTCAGAAGCCCTCCCTCTTCCCCAGCTCCACCTGTGTAGATCTGCGACGGGTTAAAGCATGTCTGTCACATGTGCAGCAGCAGCGCTCTCTCAGAAGCCCTCCCTCTTCCCCAGCTCCACCTGTGTAGATCTGCGGCAAGTTAAATCATGTCTGTCACATGTGCAGCAGCAGCGCTCTCTCAGAAGCCCTCCCTCTTCCCCAGCTCCACCTGTGTAGATCTGCAACGGGTTAAAGCATGTCTGTCACATGTGCAGCAGCAGCGCTCTCTCAGAAGCCCTCCCTCTTCCCCAGCTCCACCTGTGTAGATCTGTGACGGGTTAAATCATGTCTGTCACATGTGCAGCAGCAGCGCTCTCTCAGAAGCCCTCCCTCTTCCCCAGCTCCACCTGTGTAGATCTGCGACGGGTTAAAGCATGTCTGTCACATGTGCAGCAGCAGCGCTCTCTCAGAAGCCCTCCCTCTTCCCCAGCTCCACCTGTGTAGATCTGCGACGGGTTAAATCATGTCTGTCACATGTGCAGCAGCAGCGCTCTCTCAGAAGCCCTCCCTCTTCCCCAGCTCCACCTGTGTAGATCTGCGACGGGTTAAAGCATGTCTGTCACATGTGCAGCAGCAGCGCTCTCTCAGAAGCCCTCCCTCTTCCCCAGCTCCACCTGTGTAGATCTGCGACGGGTTAAATCATGTCTGGCAGCAGCAGCATGTCTTACAGGCTCACAGTGATGTCTGTGAGTGTATCGGCAGTAGCAAGTCTCGGTACAATCTCTATTACCATGCCAATCTCCTGAGAGCTGTCATGACAGAACTGATATTTTGTGCCAATTTCCCAGGAATTTCCCCGATTTTGTTCTCAACATGTGAGATGGAAATGCTGCTTTATTCACAACAGTTTTATGTGAAATTAAAATTTTTCTATTCGCAGCTATGACTGGAAACAGTTGTTAAGCCTTTTAGATTAGTTGTGTTTTGGTGGAGCTGCCGTATCGGCTCTGAGGGGAAGCGCTGTCACGTCTCCCGGTGACCTCTGCCCCGACGACACACTGAAGTTCCCTGTGCGGAGAGATGAAAGCGCTTCCTTATACGCTTCCCTCCTTATGTCAACACTGGGAGACTGGGATTAGAAATATCACAGCTCTGCCACCGCTCAGAGATTACACTGTGTCTGGTAACCATGTGACGGATGAAGAGGCCGTCGGAGAGGCATTTCTAGAGCGTTTCGTTCACTAGAAAGTAAAGCTGAGCTCTGTTTCTCAGCACGTCACGCCACATGAGCTTGACTGTGGAGGATTAGCATGTGTTAGCATCCGCCTCCGCCGAAACACTCAGAACAACTCAGCTAAAATGCTCCCGCCACTGAATTTGAGTGCCTGATCATCGGTTTTTAAAGAAGCTGTTCTAGTGCACTAGTTCAAGAAGATAGAGGGGGTAAAGCTCCTTGCACACTGAGTCCAACATTTTTGCACGTTGAAAAATAAATACGACCTCACGTTGTCAATCACGTTTACACACTGCCTCCGAAACTTTCGTCATTCGGATCGGGTTAAATTTTCTGCGTTTTGCGCATCCGTAGCAAGCGTTTTGAGGTGTGTTGACAATTCCAGAACTGCTCAGGATCAATTGGTTCATAGAAATTGGTGGTTTTCTTTTTGATATGTGGCTCCAGTATCACTAGCAAATCATCAAACTGAGCCTCTGACATCCTGACTTTCCTTCCTCTCTACGCAATCTCTGGATTGTTGGATGGATTCCTCTTTCTGTTTCTGTTTTTAAGAAGAGAGAGGACAGCAAAATCATCCTCGCTGCTTGAAGACTCCATTTTGTATTGTTTTGTGAATTTTATCGCAGCAGATTCATTAATGCGCATCAGACTCAGTGTGCAAGGTGTCTGTGCGTGACCAATTTTTAGGATGACGAATACGCAAATTTCGGACTCGGTGCGCAAAGATCTTTAGATGTGTCATCAGCTAATATAACAAACTGCGTGGTTTCGTCGTGTATTTAGAAAAGTCTCCTCGTTCCCCAACTGGAGGTTAGTGAGTGGATGGAAAAGGAAACGAGTATATCAATTAAACTGAATAAATGTGGCTGCACAATAATCATGATCAAAGGCTGGGTTAGTTAAATAACTATAGTCTGATGCGCTGCGTGTTCCAGAGTGAAGCGCGGTGCGATTCATCACATTATAGTTATCATTTACTCTTTACAAATAGTTTTAATTTTACATTGCAATAGTAATTTACCACAGTAATGTACTTCTGTCTTCATTTTTATAATTAAAGTTAAAACACTCCACTAATAATAATAATTATTTTAATTATTATCGACATCAGAGAACCGTGAACCTACGAATGTGTCATTAAAATTTAAAAATCTCAGGCAGTATCAAGTAATAAAATAAGTGCATGATTAGTGAGACACTACGAGCAGGTCAAACGAGTCCAGATTAATCAGCACTAAAACACGTATCAGCGTGTAAAACCACGGAAGCCATTATGAAACGAACGGAAGTGTGTCAGGAGCTTCGGGGTAAGATGTGCCAGGGAAATGTTGATAGTGTCGTGAATACGGAGCCATTAGTTTGATCTCATGTACTCCACTCTGCTCGTGAGTGTGTGTGTGTAATAACTGTGTTTGCTCTTCCCCAGAGCTGAAGTCCCGCACGTTCCTCCAGGGGTCAGAGGTCATCTGTGGAGGAGAGCAGCTCTGGTCCGGCACAGAAACTGCTTCATCGTCTATCATTCAGAACCACTTAGCTAACATCTGTAGCATTTTATTTTTTTAGTGTTTGTTTTATCTCTTTCCCTCAAAAGATTGTCTTTACCATCTACGAAGGCTAGATTTCTGTTATTTTTATTGTTGATTAGTAATTCACATTCCTAGTCTGGATTTGGAGAAGAATCACGTCGTGGAGGAGTACAGTGTAATAATAATAATAATAATAATAATATGAGGAGCGTGAGCATATGAAGGTGATACTGAACCTTTAGGGGGTGGGGGGCGATGGGGGCGGGGCTAAAGATTGATTGATTGGTTTTCATGATGTGTTTTATAAGGGACCAGCAGCACAGGACAGTGGCACTGTGTGATTTCTCACTGGTGGACGGCAGTGCCAATCTTTCCTCTATGCAGTCAAGCACACACACACACACACACATTCCACCAAGGGGAGGAGGAACGCCTTCTACCTCTGAGCAACAAGACGAAACCTTACAAACTCCAGAAAACTTCAAACCTAGGCAGCTCTTTGGAAAGTTTGGGATTTCCAGCCCTTTCCTGGCACCAATATTCATATATATTTGTAGAAACCTGTTTTTTTTTTTTTGGTTTTTAATCTGATGATTTTGAGGAAGTCGGCCTGTTTGCCCTTTTAAATCTTTTTAATCTCTTTCCGATACTTTTGATGAAATGATCAAACGCGACCAAACTGCCAGTGCTAATGTCTCTCTCTCTCTCTCTCTCTCTCTCTCTCTCTCTCTCTCTCTCTCTCTCTCTCTCTCTCTCTCTCTCTCTCTCTCCGTCTCTCTCTCTCTCTCTGCTTCTCCTGTCTGCCTCATGGACCCTGTGTATAGCAGTTCATCGTAGGATTGACTCTCTCTTGTTCTTTTTTTAAGCAGCTTTGAATGATCTGTCATGTTTTTATGCCCCACCCAACCCATTGTGTAACACTCTTCAAAATAAAGTTTGTTTATTCTCTAATAATCCTGCTCTGTCTCGTTGATCTTCTGTGATTGGTTTGTTTGATGTCAGTAGCTCTTTAGCATTAGCATTGCTGTTCTTTGTGTTGGTTAAGTACTAACAGCATTGCCACCCATCCACACGTGTATCAGCATAATCGTCTCTGAGATTTCTGTGAATGACAGACACTAGTGAGTTTTAGAGAGCGGTCTACACAATCATTTCTTTACCTGACAAAACAAGCAAATTGGGTTTCACTTCTCAGGATTGTCTCAATCTAATCCTTCCACCGTACTGATGTTTACGCTTGTTTTTCGTCTTTATAGGTCTAATTGTTCTGGCTTTTCTACTTTTTCGCATGTACAGGTGGGGATTCACGATAAGTGTTGGATTGATCCTTTGCACATTTGCGGGTAAACTTCTATAGTGTAAAACTAAAACCAATTGTAAGGTTTTGTTTGATTGTAAGTTTGCCTCGCGGGCACCACCTATTCCTACACATCTGAAAACACTCATAGCAGCAATAGTCTAGAAGCACAGATATTTCTCAATCCCCCTCGCACACCTGAAGGCATAGGTGTGTGTAGGAGAAAGGCCCAACAAAACCAAAAACAAGAAAATCCTCCACACTATCAATTCTTTGCCAAAGTATCACAATTACTTTATTGGCATATGGAAATGGCTGAATGACCGAAACGTTGCGGCCAATGAGGTAATTTTGATACTTTTGCTAGTATTGATGGTGTAGAGGATTTTTTTTTTTTATCCAGATCTGGATCTCAATCCACACTCCATAGGAGCCCTGTATTTAGTTTCCAAAGACAAATGTTTCACCCTGGTGGACAATAAATATATTCTAACCTTCTCACAACAGGTACCGAATTAATATTGTGAGGTAATGAGTGTCGGATGGTTCTTTCCCATTGTACTGGGCACCAG